>NW_025533625.1:162500-170000 GCF_020615455.1 Coregonus clupeaformis
TATATCCAGCTGCCTGCTGTCCTCTGGGAACTGGAGCTGAGCGGTGGAAAGACGGCAGTAGGGAGTCAGTGTAGAGGTCAGAGAACTCTATCTTCCACTGACTGACTGGAGCCAGGCCGGAGACAGGAAGCAGAAAACAGAAGAAAGCAGCCGGCGGTACAGGGGGACAGTTTAGGGGGACGACGGGGGGGACGGGGGGGGCGTATCTGTGTGTGACTGACTTGTGCAAGGCTTGATGCCCAGAGGGTTGACTGAGGCATTCAGCTCCATGGAAGGGACCAGCTCGTAGGCCTTGTTGTCGGGGCCCTTGGCCTTTCCTTCATGGTACCGGCTGTAGATACCCCGCCCAGCAGAGTAACCCCCCAGGTACGACCCCCGGGGGCCAGGGGCACGGCTAGCTGCCGCAGCACGGCCACGACCTCGCACAGCACCTGCTGGAGACAGGCCACAGGGGGGCGCTGTTTAGGGGGGGGGGGGCGCTTCAATATATAGGGGCATGGGATATGTTCAGGACACGTTCTATAGGGGTTGTTTAGCACAGGGCCAATATATAAGGGCGTAGGATATATATATATATAGCTGTTTAATTGGCTACTAAATGGACTACTTTAAAATGGAGATAACCCTCAATGCCATCTCTATGGATGGGTGAAAAACAGGGCAGAGCGAGGGCTGTCTTTACGCTGTTCTGAGGACATGTCTTGAAGGGTTTGACTACTGTCTTCACGGTTACTATTTCAGACTGAGTAGAGAAGCTGAGGGAGTTTATCCAGGCACTAACCCTTTCCAACCCTGGCAGGGCACCTCGTCATTCTTTAATAAAGTTACTTTGTATAGTATCTCTCTAGGGTACTAAACACAGGGGAGGACGGCTCATAATAATGTCCGGAACGGAGCGAATGGAATGGCTTATATTTGATAAGATTCCGCTCCAGCCATTACAACGAGCCCGTCCTCCCCAATTAAAGTGCCACGAACCTCCTGTGGTACTAAAGGTGTGTTATTGCTATCTGAGATCCTTGGGACGTTCCTGCCCTAAACCCTTACCCTAACCTTACCCCTAACCCTAACCTTACCCCTCACCTAACCTTACCCCTAACCCTAACCTTACCCCTAACCCTAACCTTACCCCTAACCTAACCTTACCCCTCACCTAACCCTACCCCTCACCTAACCTTAACCCTCACCTAACCTTAACCCTCACCTAACCTTAACCCTCACCTAACCTTAACCCTCACCTAACCTTAACCCTCACCTAACCTTACCCCTCACCTAACCTTAACCCTCACCTAACCTTAACCCTCACCTAACCTTAACCCTCACCTAACCTTAACCCTCACCTAACCTTAACCCTCACCTAAAAAATTTTTACATTTTAGTCATTTAGCAGACGCTCTTATCCAGAGCGACTTACAGTTAGTGAATACATATCTTTTTATACTGGCCCCCCGTGGGAATCGAACCCACAACCCTGGCGTTACAAACGCCATGCTCTATCAACTGAGCTACATCCCTGCCGGCCATTCCCTCCCCTACCCTGGACGACTCTGGGCCAATTGTGCGCCGCCCATGAGTCTCCCGGTCGTGGCCGGCTGCGACAGAGCCTGGATTCGAACCAGGATCTCTAGTGGCACAGTTAGCACTGCGATGCAGTGCCTTAGACCACTGCGCCACTCAGGAGTCAAACCTTAACCCTCACCTAACCTTAACCCTTACTTTAACCATTTTAAACGTCAACTTCAATCGATCCAGTTTAGACTTTTGGGTGAATGAGTGAAGCCGTCGTTAGCAACATCATGGGGGTTGCTATGGGGCAGCATTTTACGCTGTTTGTCAGAGGTGCAAAATATATACGTTGTCAATGTTTATCTAGTCATTAGTTTGTGTTTTGTTCCAACACTGGAAGGACATCTAGTATCTGGTAACTGAAGTCCTGAAGGAGTGTGGGACACATCGTGGGTCTGACAGTTTGTCTGTCTACCCAGTGAACTAAAAGGTGACGGAACAGTAGGAGAGGAAGTTGTTATAGAAACCAGGGAGAGTTAGTCACATGACCAAGGAGTTGATGTTTCATTGGATAGGGAGTGTAAGGAGTAGCCAATAAGGATGGAATAGATTACCATTGGTCTGTATCATTGGGCCTCCTTTGGAGAGAAAAACCAGAACACAGAGATCACAGTCAACGTCGTCCCTAATAGCACCCTATTCCCTATGTAGTGCACTACTTTAGACCAGGGCCCATAGGGTTAGGGCCCATAGTAGTGCCTTACAGAGGGAATAGGGTGCTATTTAGGGACACAGATTAGTTGAGCTGCCACCCAGACACCTTCCAGCATCACTCATCACAGTGGGATGGGGCTCAGCACTCAAACGGACACTCTGCAACATGGCGTCCACAGAGGTACTTCCTGCTTGCAGACGTCAAGGACAGCGGAATTCTAATCTGCCAATACTCCAGACAGCCACTAGGGGGCATCCTCTTGATGCAGGTATAGAGTCCCACAGTGGAGGTGTCATAATACCCATAAAACCTAGAGGTCAAACAGGGGAAATGGTTCCAATCGTTTTTTTCCACCATTCATTTTTCCCATAGGGGATTTTTAGAAACACTTAATATAAGGGCTGTGTTTCGTGTAGGCTTACCCTGGCGTGACGTTTTGATAACCGTGTAAATCTCTCACGGACAAGGTGACTTTTTTCAATATATTCAGCTCGATTTACTCTCAGATTCTAAAATGATAATTAGCATCAAAGTAGACATGCAAGACTACAAATCCCTGCCAGCTCCGGCACGTCATCTCTAGCTGACGCCTTTGCTAACAGGTTAGGGCTAGGGTTAGCTCTAAGCTAACAGGTATTGTGTCAATTTAAAACTTGCACAAGACAGACAGTTCTCAGAAATGTCCATGTAAAGAAATGTTAACAATTTATTCATTACTACATTTAGCTAACATTAGATAGTTAATCCAGAGATAATTACCTTTGCCTCGATTCGGCAGTCTAGTCCAAGCATTTGTAGTTCTTTATGATAGCCACATTAGCAACTAATTAGCATTTCATTTTTGGTGGGTAAATACAGGCGAATACATTGATAAAAGTCACCTTGTCCTAGAGAGATTTACACGGTTATCAAAACGTCACGCCAGGGTAAGCCTACACAAAACACAACCCTTATTTTAAGTGTTTCTAAAATCCCCTATTGGAAAAATGAATGATGGGAAAATGATTGAAACCATTTCCTTGTTTGACACGCTAGGTTTTATGGGTATTATGACTCATACTGTGGTACTCTACATGCCTCAAAGGAGGAAAGAAACTAGGAAGACCCAACGGTGGCCATCTTGGAATATTGTTGTTCTTGTAGTCCCTAAGCAGGAAGTCACCCCGCTGTATCCTGCGATGTCATATTGCGGAGCGTCCCTTTACCACTCCAACAGTATACGTGCTGCTCTATTTAGAAGCCGGCAGGTTTTCAAAAAGTAGATCAGTGATTTAGAACCAGACCACTCTTCATGGGCGAGAGATCAATAATCATTTAGAACACACCCCTTTCTCCTATTCATCTGATTCATCAAATGTCATCACCGTATTCATCATGATCATCTACTAATCACATGTACTGATGAGGTGGATTCAGTATTCAGTATTGGTTACGTTTACAAACAGCACACCATCTATCTACAGATCGGTTCAATCAAATCAAATGCTTCGTCCTTGTCATACTAATGTTGCCATGGTAATAATGAGCCCATTCATAACAGTGGGATCATGACAACAAAGAAGCAGAAACAGGCTGCATATATATATATACACACAGAGAGGAGCAGAAGGAAAGGCTTCTAACCTTTGATGAAGTAGTCCCTGTTGGGTCCGATGAGCGTGCTGTAGGGGTACCCATAGTAGGTGAGGGTGTAGGGGTCGCACTGGTACACGTAGTTCTGCTGGGCTGGTTCTGGAGCCGCCACGGCTGCCGCAGCGCCCCCTTTAGACGCCTTCTGGTAGCGCGTGTACTGCTCTTTGTCAACAGGCTTAGCCAGGGTCACCTCGATGCAGGACCCCTCCACCTCCGTCCCGTTCAGGTGGTCCATGGCAACCACCGCATCGTCACGGGATGAGAAGTGGACGAAGGCGTAGTCGCGGATCTTCTTGACACGTTCCACGCAGCCCTGGTTCCACTGGCCAAACACCTAGAACACAGAGACATGTTAATACAGCCCTGGGTTCCACTGGCCAAACACCTAGAACACAGAGACATGTTAATACAGCCTGGGTTCCACTGGCCAAACACCTAGAACACAGAGACATGTTAATACAGCCCTGGTTCCACTGGCCAAACACCTAGAACACAGAGACATGTTAATACAGCCTGGGTTCCACTGGCCAAACACCTAGAACACAGAGACATGTTAATACAGCCCTGGGTTCCACTGGCCAAACACCTAGAACACAGAGACATGTTAATACAGCCTGGGTTCCACTGGCCAAACACCTAGAACACAGAGACATGTTAATACAGCCCTGGTTCCACTGGCCAAACACCTAGAACACAGAGACATGTTAATACAGCCTGGGTTCCACTGGCCAAACACCTAGAACACAGAGACATGTTAATACAGCCTGGGTTCCACTGGCCAAACACCTAGAACACAGAGACATGTTAATACAGCCCTGGGTTCCACTGGCCAAACACCTAGAACACAGAGACATGTTAATACAGCCTGGGTTCCACTGGCCAAACACCTAGCAATCAATCAATCAATCAACAATCAACAATAAATAAACTAATCAATAAATCAATCAACCAACCAATCAGTCAATCAATCAATCAGTCAATCAACATGTCAATCAACCAGTCAATCAACCAATCAGTCAATCAATCAGTCAATCAATCAATCAATCAGCCAATAAATCAAACAGTCAATCAACCAATAAATCAACCAATCAGTAAATCAACCAATCAATCAACCAATCAGTAAATCAACCAATCAATCCAACCTGTCGTAGTGTCTCCTCGCTGGTCTCCATCATCAGGTTCCTGACGTATAGAATCTTCACAGTCTCCATGACGTCCTCGTCCACGTCTATCTCTGGCTCCGCCCAGTCCACGGCGATCTGGTGCCCCCACAGCTGGATCCTGCCGGGCATCAGCTTCCTGCGGGCCATGGCCGCAGCGCGGTGACTCTCGTACTCCACGAAGGCGAAGCCCCGGTTCTTCATCTTGTCTGCTGCGCTGGCGTACACTATGACGTCTAGGACGCCCTCCGTCACCTTGGAGACCTCCTCCAGGATCTCCTCTCGCTTCTTGGTTTTGGGGATGCCCCCGATGAAGAGGCGACAGTTGTCCACAGAGCAACAGACCCCCAGGAGGCGGCCGGGGCGCACCTCGTAGTTGTTGAGCTCCCGCACGGCGCGCTTGGCCTGGTGTTTCTGCGTGTACATGACGAAGGCGTAGCCGCGGTTCTTCCCGTCGAAGTCCATCATCAGACGCATCTCGTAGATCTGACCCACTGACTCGAACACCGGAACCAGCTCGTCCTCATAGACGTCCCGGGGGATTTTACCCACGAAGATCTCACAGCCCCGCGGCGGGGAGGCAGAATCCCAGCCCGGCGGGGGGCCGTATTTCCTCTGGCCGTTCTCCTGCACCATGCTGTACCCCGTACGCTCCATCAGAGACACCAGGGCCGCCTCGTTGGGGGCCCCGGCCACACCCTCGGGCACTGTGATTGGTCCATGGGGGGAGTGATGGGAGGGGCCTGGGGGGTTGGAACCGGAATTGGCGGGGTTATTACTCATGGCTGAAGAGGAGGAGGCGGGATCTTCGGCTGTCATTCTGACTAAACCATCCAATCAGATGTGGTACCTGAGAGAGAGAGAGAGAGAGGAGGGGGGAGAGAGAGAGAGAGAGAGAGAGAGAGAAGGGGAAAACGAGAAATTCATTATTTTCTATTGGCTAAACGAGGGATCACGTCACATTTGATGGACAGAGAACCAAAAGTTGAGGGAGCGTGTAGTTGGCATGCTGACTGCAGGAATGTCCACCAGAGCTGTTGCCAGATCATTTAATGTTAATTTCTCTACCATAAGCTGCCTCCAATGTCATTTTAGAGAATTTGAGAGTACGTCCAACCGGCCTCACAACCGCAGTCCACGTGTAACCACGCCAGCCCAGGACCTCCACACCCGGCTTCTTCACCTGCGAGATCGTCTGAGACCAGCCACCCAGACAGCTGATGAAACTGTGGATTTGCACAACCGAAGGATTTCTGTACAAGCTGTCAGAAACCGTCTCAGGGAAGCTCATCTGCGTGCTCGTCGTCCTCACCAGGGTCTTGACCTGACTGCAGTTCACCGTCGTAACCGACTTCAGAGGGAAAATGTTAACCTTCGATGGCCACTGTCACGCTGGAGAAGTGTGCTCTTCACGGATGAAATCCCGGTTTCAACTATACCGGGCAGATGTGTGGGCGAGCGGTTTGCTGATGTCAACGTTGTGAACAGAGTGCCCCATGGTGGCGGTGGGGTTATGGTATGGGCAGGCATAAGCTACGGACAACAAACACAATTGCATTTTATCGATGGTAATTTGAATGCTCAGAGATATCGTGACGAGATCCTGAGGCCCATTGTCGTGCCATTCATCCGCCGCCATCACCTCATGTTTCAGCATGATAATGCACGGCTCCATGTCGCAAGGATCTGTACACAATTCCTGAAAGCTGAAAATGTCCCAGTTCTTCCATGGCCTGCATTCTCACCAGACATGTCATCCATTGAGCATGTTTGGGATGCTCTGGATAGACGTGTACGACGGCGTGTTCCAGTTCCCCCCCCAATACCCATCAACTTCGCACAGCCATCGAAGAGGAGTGGGACCACATTCCACAGGCCACAATCAACAGCCTGATCAACTCTGTGCGAAGGAGATGTGTCGCGCTGCAAGAGGCAAATGGTGGTCACACCAGATACTGACTGGTTCTGATCCACGCCCTTCAGAGCCTTGTGAAATCTAAAGGTCATGATATTTTGGCTAATGAGTTACATACAGTAGAGCACAACACAGGTCACATGACCAATATACACCGTCCTATGAGAACACAGCATCCATAAAACCAGGAAGGACACAGTAAAATTATCAACTTGGAATAGTATAAAGTAATCCTCCCCCCACCCACCCACCCACCCCCCATAAAAAATACAACAAAACATAAAATAATAAAAGTGGTTGTCCCACTGGCTATCATAAGGTGAATGCACCAATGTGTAAGTGGCTCTGGATAAGAGCGTCGGCTGATGAAATGATGTAAATGTAAACTTCATCCTTTCATTCCTCCTCTCCTCTCCTCTCCTCTCCCCCTCTCTCCTCTCCTCTCCTCTCCTCTCCTCTCCTCTCCTCTCCTCTCCTCTCCTCTCCTCACCTCTCCTCTCCCCTCCCCTCCTCTCCTCTCCTCTCCTCTATCTCTCCGTTATCTGTCTGTTTTACAGCCCTGTGTTGTTGAG
>NW_025533625.1:175000-190000 GCF_020615455.1 Coregonus clupeaformis
CGGTGGTCTAGAGAGGTGGCCTACGGTAGTCTAGCAGTCTATAGAGGTGGCCTACGGTGGTCTAGAGAGGTGGCCTACGGTGGTCTAGCAGTCTATAGAGGTGGCCTACGATGGTCTAGAGATCTAAAGAGGTGGCCTACGGTGGTCTATAGAGGTGGCCTACGGTAGTCTAGCAGTCTATAGAGGTGGCCTACGGTAGTCTAGAGAGGTGGCCTACGGTGGTCTAGCAGTCTATAGAGGTGGCCTACGATGGTCTAGAGATCTAAAGAGGTGGCCTACGGTGGTCTATAGACCATCAGTCTTCTATCAATAACATGAATCTACTGTTTTATTTTGTTTATTACTTTTTACCCCCTTTTCCTCCCCAATTTCGTGATATCCAATTGGTAGTTACAGTCTTGTCCCATCGCTGCAACTCCCGTACGGACACGGGAGAGGGGAAGGTCGAGAGCCGTGCGTCCTCCGAAACATGACCCCGCCAAGCCGCATTGCGTCTTGACACACTGCTCGCTTAACCCGGAAGCCAGCTGCACAATGTGACGGAGGAAACACTGTACAACTGGCGACCGTGTCAGCGTGCACTGCGCCCGGCCCGCCACAAGGAGTCACTAGAGCGGGATGGGACAAGGACATCCCGGCCGGCCAAACCCTCCCCCAACCCGGACGACGCTGGGCCAATTGTGCAGCCCGGGATCGAATCTGGGTCTGTAGACCGCTGCGCCAAAGCCTGGTATCGAACCTGGGTCTGTAGACCGCTGCGACACTCGGGAGGCCAGCTATTACTACTTTTGTTGACCTGACAGCTGTGTTCCCATAGAAATATCCTCTATATAGCAGGCCTCCCCAGTCAAATTGCCAGGGTTAAAGGCTCTAAGCCTACTATTTCAGTATCTCTCCTCTATCTGTCCCAGCCAATAAACAAGCTGCTATTTCAGTATCTCTCCTCTATCTGTCCTAGCCAATAAACACGCTGCTATTTCAGTATCTCTCCTCTATCTGTCCTAGCCAAAAAACACGCTGCTATTTCAGTATCTCTCCTCTATCTGTCCTAGCCAATAAACACGCTGCTATTTCAGTATCTCTCCTCTATCTGTCCTAGCCAATAAACACGCTGCTATTTTAGTATCTCTCCTCTATCTGTCCTAGCCAATAAACACGCTGCTATTTCAGTATCTCTCCTCTATCTGTCCTAGCCAATAAACACGCTGCTATTTCAGTATCTCTCCTCTATCTGTCCTAGCCAATAAACACTCTGCTATTTCAGTATCTCTCCTCTATCTGTCTTAGCCAATAAACACGCTGCTATTTCAGTATCTCTCCTCTATCTGTCCTAGCCAATAAACACGCTGCTATTTCAGTATCTCTCCTCTATCTGTCCTAGCCAATAAACACGCTGCTATTTCAGTATCTCTCCTCTATCTGTCCTAGCCAATAAACACGCTGCTATTTCAGTATCTCTCCTCTATCTGTCCTAGCCAATAAACACGCTGCTATTTCAGTATCTCTCCTCTATCTGTCCTAGCCAATAAACACGCTGCTATTTCAGTATCTCTCCTCTATCTGTCCTAGCCAATAAACACGCTGCTATTTCAGTATCTCTCCTCTATCTGTCTTAGCCAATAAACACGCTGCTATTTCAGTATCTCTCCTCTATCTGTCCTAGCCAATAAACACGCTGCTATTTCAGTATCTCTCCTCTATCTGTCCTAGCCAATAAACACGCCGCTATTTCAGTATCTCTCCTCTATCTGTCCTAGCCAATAAACACGCTGCTATTTCAGTATCTCTCCTCTATCTGTCCTAGCCAATAAACACGCTGCTATTTCAGTATCTCTCCTCTATCTGTCCTAGCCAATAAACACGCTGCTATTTCAGTATCTCTCCTCTATCTGTCCTAGCCAATAAACACGCTGCTATTTCAGTATCTCTCCTCTATCTGTCTTAGCCAATAAACACGCTGCTATTTCAGTATCTCTCCTCTGTCTGTCCTAGCCAATAAACACGCTGCTATTTCAGTATCTCTCCTCTATCTGTCCTAGCCAATAAACACGCTGCTATTTCAGTATCTCTCCTCTATCTGTCCTAGCCAATAAACACGCTGCTATTTCAGTATCTCTCCTCTATCTGTCCTAGCCAATAAACACGCTGCTATTTCAGTATCTCTCCTCTGTCTGTCCTAGCCAATAAACACGCTGCTATTTCAGTATCTCTCCTCTATCTGTCCTAGCCAATAAACACGCTGCTATTTCAGTATCTCTCCTCTATCTGTCTTAGCCAATAAACACGCTGCTATTTCAGTATCTCTCCTCTGTCTGTCCTAGCCAATAAACACGCTGCTATTTCAGTATCTCTCCTCTATCTGTCCTAGCCAATAAACACGCTGCTATTTCAGTATCTCTCCTCTATCTGTCCTAGCCAATAAACACGCTGCTATTTCAGTATCTCTCCTCTATCTGTCCTAGCCAATAAACACGCTGCTATTTCAGTATCTCTCCTCTATCTGTCCTAGCCAATAAACACGCTGCTATTTCAGTATCTCTCCTCTATCTGTCCTAGCCAATAAACACGCTGCTATTTCAGTATCTCTCCTCTATCTGTCTTAGCCAATAAACACGCTGCTATTTCAGTATCTCTCCTCTGTCTGTCCTAGCCAATAAACACGCTGCTATTTCAGTATCTCTCCTCTATCTGTCCTAGCCAATAAACACGCTGCTATTTCAGTATCTCTCCTCTATCTGTCCTAGCCAATAAACACACTGCTATTTCAGTATCTCTATTCTATCTGTCCTAGCCAATAAACACGCTGCTATTTCAGTATCTCTATTCTATCTGTCCTAGCCAATAAACACACTGCTATTTCAGTATCTCTCCTCTATCTGTCCTAGCCAATAAACACGCTGCTATTTCAGTATCTCTCCTCTATCTGTCCTAGCCAATAAACACGCTGCTATTTCAGTATCTCTCCTCTCTATCTGTCCTAGCCAATAATTGATTATGCCATTCTTAGTGCAAACGTAGACGAATGAATAAATCCCCAGCTAGCTAAAACAGAATACATACATATTGTAGCGATCCCTTGCTATATGAGCCACATTGCAGTTTAACCCCATTGGCGCGTAAACCTATTGGCGCGTAGGGTGTTTGCCTTTTCACGCCAGCGACCCGGGTTCACTTCCCTGCCCCTGCCCTGCCATTCGCTACAATACATACAGCCATAGCAGTAACACAGTGAAATAGAAACCGGGACTGTTCAGTCTGAAATGAGTTACACCCCCCTCCCCCGTGTGTGTTGAGAACAATGAGAGTCTCAGTCTCTGCTCTGTCCTGAGTAACATTGAGCCAGAGGATCTCTGTAGAGTTACTTAGGAGACACACACACGCACACACTGGCTCACAGCAGCCCGCCCAGCCTTCCTTAACGACACAGTCACATGGTGACAGAGCGACCAATGAAAAGGCTGCGATTACTAAAACTCTCGATAGCTGCGTGGTTCCATTTCAAAATGTCCCCCTTTTTAGGACCACAACACAACGTTAGCGACATCACCAAAGACGGGACTACTCCCCATTGGTCAACAAGGCTGAGGCATAAAAGCTGACTCCAGAACAGTTGTTTAAACCCTTTGACACGTAGCCTGCCTCCCAAATGACACCCTGTCCTCTGCATACCGTAGGGTGCTTCTTCACTGTATAGCGGATAGGGGGGCCATTTGGGACGCGGGTCGTAGTCAACAACAGTCATGATGCCAAACACACAGCGTCAGAACCATGAGACACACACATATATATCATGGGGATCAACTGTCTAAACAGCCAAACAGCAACTTCTCAGTCTAATGGAAAATCACTGGCAGACTGACAGGCAGACAAGAAGATAGACAGACAGGTTAGACAGACAGACAGACAGACAGGCAGGCAGGCAGGCAGGCAGGCAGGCAGGCAGGCAGGCAGGCAGGCAGGCAGGTTAGACAGACAGGCAGGTTAGACAGACAGGTTAGACAGACAGGTTAGACAGACAGACAGACAGACAGGCAGGCAGGCAGGCAGGCAGGCAGGCAGGCAGGCAGGCAGACAGGCAGACAGGCAGACAGGCAGGCAGACAGACCTTTAAAACATCCCAGTCACTCCATTAGTTCAGGTAGATCCGAACTAACACTGAACTAAAACTGAACTAAAACTGAACTAACACTGAACTAAAACTGAACTAACACTGAACTAAAACTGAACTAAAACTGAACTAGCACTGAACTAACACTGAACTAACACTGAACTAACACTGAACTAAAACTGAACTAAAACTAAACTAAAACTGAACTAAAACTGAAGTAACACTGAACTAAAACTGAAGTAACACTGAAATAAGAATGAATGAACAACAGAACAGGTAATGATCAGGAGGAGGAGAAGAGAGAGAGAGAGAGAAGAGATAGGAGGGAAGACAGGGGAAGATTGAAATAAAAGCTAGATACCCTATTTCCTTTCCTCCACACCGTTCCACAGCCTGGCTCCTGAGTGCCTGCTAGATCTATGCCTCCCTGAGAGACAGGTACAGAGAGCAGAGAGGCCAGCCTACTCTCACACACAGACCGGACCCTGAGCAACAACAGGGTACAGAGAGCAGAGAGGCCAGCCTACTCTCACACACAGACCGGACCCTGAGCAACAACAGGGCAGACGCTAGGCTGAGGCAGGTGGAGCTAAGGTGTGTGTAGGGAGGGGAGCAGGAACACACACCATAAACACACACACACACACACACACACACACACACACACACACACACCACACTAAAGCACCTGTTTCATAAACCCACCAGTCTCTGACTCAGTATAACTACTGTGAAGGGAGGAACTGGCAGTTAGGAGAGGAGACTACAGGGAACTGTAGTTCTTAGGAAGATTTCAGGTTTGAGTTTGTAGTTTTGAGCCAGGTTTAGGACCTAGTCAGTCAGGTTGGTGTGTGTATATAGCAACAGTACATGAGTTCCCAGCACGGACCAAGCTAAGTAAACAGCACACACCTTAGTGAGCAGCTAAGAGAGAGAGAGAGATAGGGAGAGAGAGAGAGAGAGAGAGAGAGAGAGAGAGAGAGAGAGAGAGAGAGAGAGAGAGAGAGAGAGAGAGAGAGAGAGGGAGAGCGAGAGAGAGGAGAGCGAGAGAGAGAGAGAGAGAGAGAGAGAGAGAGAGAGAGAGAGAGAGAGAGAGAGAGAGAGAGAGAGAGAGAGAGAGAGAGAGAGAGAGAGAGAGAGATTTGTTCTGTCTTCATTGTGGTGTTGCTTTGGTCTGATAAAGTGTTTTATTATCAACTGCTGTGGCAACAGTGTTGTGTCAATAAAGCATATCTGACAGAGGGAGAAAGAGAGAGAGAAATATATATATATATATAGAGAGACAGAGAGCAAGACAGAGAGGGAGAAAGAGAGGGAGACAGAGAGGGAAACAGAGAGCGAGACAGAGAGAGGGAGACAGAGGGAGACAGAGAGAGAGAGAGAGAGGGAGACAGAGAGAGACAGAGAGAGAGAGAGACAGAGAGAGAGAGAGAGGGAGAGAGAGGGAGCCGGAGAGAGAAGTCTGTGTATGTGTATGAGTCAGTGTGTGTGTGTGTTTGTGTGTGTATGTGCGTGTGTTTGTATGTGTATGTGTATGTGTATGTGTGTGTGTGTGTGTGTGTGTGTGTGTGTGTGTGTGTGTGTGTGTGTGTGTGTGTGTGTGTGTGTGTGTGTGTGTGTGTGTGTGTGTGTGTGTGTATTGGGGCTAGCTGAAAGGTCAGCAAGACAGAAGCCTCTCCCCCTTTCTAACCCTTTCCCTGTTGAGGTCAAACCAGATGAAAGATGAACTGTCAATCATCAGCATCAGAAGATCTATAGTGTTCCAATGACCGGACTGCGAGGTCACCAGACCATCCGATCAACCGTTAAGCATTAACCGTTAAATGACAGGAAGACATGAACAAGGAAATGAGTGACTCGACTGACGGAGGACAGAAAAACATCCCTCCTTCAATCATTATACACACACACACACACTCCAAAGGCCCACCTGAGCCCTGTAACCTAAGGAATCTGCCTAGTAGACAAACCCAGCAATAAACAGGAATCAACCCAGCAATCTACCTGCAATATACTGTCCGACAGCAATCATAAAAAAGAACGAGTAGTCTTCAGTCAGTTATGAAATATAATGTCACTTGGTTATAGTCCCCTGTAGCTCAGTTGGTAGAGCGTGGCGCTTGCAACGCCAGGGTTGTGGGTTCGTTTCCCATGGGGGGCCAGTATGAAACATAATGTATGCTCTCACTAACTGTAAGTCGCTCTGGATAAGAGCGTCTGCTAAAATGACTGAAATGTTATACAAGGTCCCTCAGTTAGAAGTTACATGTCCGCAAAGGAAGATGTTTTGGTGATGTAGAGACGGGGATTCTAGATTTAGATGTGGTCCTCTGTAGCTCAGCTGGTAGAGCACGGCGCTTGTAACGCCAGGGTAGTGGGTTCGATCCCCGGGACCACCCCAAACACAAAAAAATGTATGCACGCACGACTGTAAGTCGCTTTGTATAAAAGCGTCTGCTAAATGGCATGTTATTATTTCAGATTTACCCATGGTGATGAGTATAGTAGTTCTAGGATTTTCTACTTTTCATTAGTACTGTAAGGTGCGGACGCTGCAGATGCCACATGAGAGGCCATTTAACAACAAGTATTCAACATTATTCTGACGAAGGTGACGTTTAAAACAGAATATAGATTGTTCTCTTCAGTAACAAGATGGCTGCTGAACACAACGCAATAAGACAACAGTATGATGCAGAGACGGGAAGGAAGCGTATACATGTGTATGTTAGGGGGTTTACAATGGATTAGCATTACGAGTTAGCATTATGGATTAGCGTTATGGATTAGCGTTATGGGTTAGCATTATGGATTAGCATTATGGGTTAGCATTACGGATTAGCATTATGGGTTAGCATTACGGATTAGCATTATGGATTAGCATTATGGGTTAGCATTATGGATTAGCATTATGGATTAGCATCATGGGTTAGCATTATTAGCTAGTGTTATGAGCTAGCATTATGGGCTAGCATTATTATCTAGTGTTATGAGCTAGCATTATGGGCTAGCGATATGAGTTAGGGTTAGTTAGCAGAACAGAACAGTGACACGGCAGACACCAGCAGACACCATTTCAGTTAATGGTGACTGATAAAGTAGGAGCCAGGTCAGAGACAGAATGGTCTTCAACAGGACAGTCCAGGGTTTATAACACCACATAGAGGAGAGACAGAATGGTCTTCAACAGGACAGTCCAGGGTTTATAACACCACATAGAGGAGAGACAGAATGGTCTTCAACAGGACAGTCCAGGGGTTTATAACACCACATAGAGGAGAGACAGAATGGTCTTCAACAGGACAGTCCAGGGTTTATAACACCACATAGAGGAGAGACAGAATGGTCTTCAACAGGACAGTCCAGGGTTTATAACACCACATAGAGGAGAGACAGAATGGTCTTCAACAGGACAGTCCAGGGGTTTATAACACCACATAGAGGAGAGACAGAATGGTCTTCAACAGGACAGTCCAGGGTTTATAACACCACATAGAGGAGAGACAGAATGGTCTTCAACAGGACAGTCCAGGGTTTATAACACCACATAGAGAAGAGACAGAATGGTCTTCAACAGGACAGTCCAGGGTTTATAACACCACATAGAGGAGAGACAGAATGGTATTCAACAGGACAGTCCAGGGTTTATAACACCACATAGAGGAGAGACAGAATGGTCTTCAACAGGACAGTCCAGGGTTTATAACACCACATAGAGGAGAGACAGAATGGTCTTCAACAGGACAGTCCAGGGTTTATAACACCACATAGAGGAGAGACAGAATGGTCTTCAACAGGACAGTCCAGGGGTTTATAACACCACATAGAGGAGAGACAGAATGGTCTTCAACAGGACAGTCCAGGGTTTATAACACCACATAGAGGAGAGACAGAATGGTCTTCAACAGGACAGTCCAGGGTTTATAACACCACATAGAGGAGAGACAGAATGGTCTTCAACAGGACAGTCCAGGGGTTTATAACACCACATAGAGGAGAGACAGAATGGTCTTCAACAGGACAGTCCAGGGTTTATAACACCACATAGAGGAGAGACAGAATGGTCTTCAACAGGACAGTCCAGGGTTTATAACACCACATAGAGAAGAGACAGAATGGTCTTCAACAGGACAGTCCAGGGTTTATAACACCACATAGAGGGAGAGACAGAATGGTATTCAACAGGACAGTCCAGGGTTTATAACACCACATAGAGGAGAGACAGAATGGTCTTCAACAGGACAGTCCAGGGTTTATAACACCACATAGAGGAGAGACAGAATGGTCTTCAACAGGACAGTCCAGGGTTTATAACACCACATAGAGGAGAGACAGAATGGTCTTCAACAGGACAGTCCAGGAGTTTATAACACCACATAGAGGAGAGACAGAATGGTCTTCAACAGGACAGTCCAGGGTTTATAACACCACATAGAGGAGAGACAGAATGGTCTTCAACAGTGTTCATAAGGACAGCAAGACAGTTATGGAGATGTACAGTTATACAGTTATACAGTTATGTAGTTTATAGTTCTACAGTTCTAAACTTATAAAGTTATACAGTCGTACAGTTATGTAGTTATAATATAATAATAATATGCCATTTAGCAGACGCTTTTATCCAAAGCGACTTACAGTCATGCGCGCATACATTTTTACGTATGGGTGGTCCCGGGGATCGAACCCACTACCCTGGCGTTACAAGCGCCGTGCTCTACCAGCTGAGCTCTAAACTTACGAAGTTATACAGTTTATACATACAGAATCAACCAGAGTTAAATAAGGAGACTTCAGACAAGAAAAACAAAGTCTAGTCAAAACCCCCAACATCTCTCCCCTCTAGTATTACACCCCAACATCTCTCCCCTCTAGTATTACACCCCAACATCTCTCCCCTCTAGTATTACAGCCACACCCCAACATCTCTCCCCTCTAGTATTACAGCCACACCCCAACATCTCTCCCCTCTAGTATTACACCCCAACATCTCTCCCCTCTAGTATTACACCCCAACATCTCTCCCCTCTAGTATTACACCCCAACATCTCTCCCCTCTAGTATTACAGCAACACCCCAACATCTCTCCCCTCTAGTATTACACCCCAACATCTCTCCCCTCTAGTATTACACCCCAACATCTCTCCCCTCTAGTATTACACCCCAACATCTCTCCCCTCTAGTATTACAGCAACACCCCAACATCTCTCCCCTCTAGTATTACACCCCAACATCTCTCCCCTCTAGTATTACACCCCAACATCTCTCCCCTCTAGTATTACACCCCAACATCTCTCCCCTCTAGTATTACACCCCAACATCTCTCCCCTCTAGTATTACACCCCAACATCTCTCCCCTCTAGTATTACACCCCAACATCTCTCCCTCTAGTATTACACCCCAACATCTCTCCCCTCTAGTATTACAGCCCAACATCTCTCCCCTCTAGTATTACAGCCCAACATCTCTCCCCTCTAGTATTACAGCCACACCCCAACATCTCTCCCCTCTAGTATTACAGCCCAACATCTCTCCCCTCTAGTATTACAGCCCAACATCTCTCCCCTCTAGTATTACAGCCACACCCCAACATCTCTCCCCTCTAGTATTACAGCCCAACATCTCTCCCCTCTAGTATTACACCCCAACATCTCTCCCCTCTAGTATTACACCCCAACATCTCTCCCCTCTAGTATTACAGCCCAACATCTCTCCCCTCTAGTATTACACCCCAACATCTCTCCCCTCTAGGATTACAGCCACACCCCAACATCTCTCCCCTCTAGTATTACAGCCACACCCCAACATCTCTCCCCTCTAGTATTACACCCCAACATCTCTCCCCTCTAGTATTACACCCCAACATCTCTCCCCTCTAGTATTACACCCCAACATCTCTCCCCTCTAGTATTACAGCCCAACATCTCTCCCCTCTAGTATTACAGCCCAACATCTCTCCCCTCTAGTATTACAGCCCAACATCTCTCCCCTCTAGTATTACACCCCAACATCTCTCCCCTCTAGTATTACACCCCAACATCTCTCCCCTCTAGTATTACACCCCAACATCTCTCCCCTCTAGTATTACAGCCACACCCCAACATCTCTCCCCTCTAGTATTACAGCCCAACATCTCTCCCCTCTAGTATTACAGCCCAACATCTCTCCCCTCTAGTATTACACCCCAACATCTCTCCCCTCTAGTATTACACCCCAACATCTCTCCCCTCTAGTATTACACCCCAACATCTCTCCCCTCTAGTATTACACCCCAACATCTCTCCCCTCTAGTATTACAGCCACACCCCAACATCTCTCCCCTCTAGTATTACACCCCAACATCTCTCCCTCTAGTATTACAGCCCAACATCTCTCCCCTCTAGTATTACACCCCAACATCTCTCCCCTCTAGTATTACACCCCAACATCTCTCCCCTCTAGTATTACACCCCAACATCTCTCCCCTCTAGTATTACACCCCAACATCTCTCCCCTCTAGTATTACACCCCAACATCTCTCCCCTCTAGTATTACACCCCAACATCTCTCCCCTCTAGTATTACACCCCAACATCTCTCCCCTCTAGTATTACACCCCAACATCTCTCCCTCTAGTATTACAGCCCAACATCTCTCCCCTCTAGTATTACACCCCAACATCTCTCCCCTCTAGTATTACACCCCAACATCTCTCCCCTCTAGTATTACACCCCAACATCTCTCCCCTCTAGTATTACACCCCAACATCTCTCCCCTCTAGTATTACACCCCAACATCTCTCCCCTCTAGTATTACACCCCAACATCTCTCCCCTCTAGTATTACACCCCAACATCTCTCCCCTCTAGTATTACAGCCACACCCCAACATCTCTCCCCTCTAGTATTACAGCCCAACATCTCTCCCCTCTAGTATTACACCCCAACATCTCTCCCCTCTAGTATTACACCCCAACATCTCTCCCCTCTAGTATTACACCCCAACATCTCTCCCTCTAGTATTACAGCCCAACATCTCTCCCCTCTAGTATTACACCCCAACATCTCTCCCCTCTAGTATTACACCCCAACATCTCTCCCCTCTAGTATTACAGCCACACCCCAACATCTCTCCCCTCTAGTATTACACCCCAACATCTCTCCCCTCTAGTATTACACCCCAACATCTCTCCCCTCTAGTATTACACCCCAACATCTCTCCCCTCTAGTATTACAGCCCAACATCTCTCCCCTCTAGTATTACAGCCACACCCCAACATCTCTCCCCTCTAGTATTACACCCCAACATCTCTCCCCTCTAGTATTACACCCCAACATCTCTCCCCTCTAGTATTACAGCCACACCCCAACATCTCTCCCCTCTAGTATTACACCCCAACATCTCTCCCCTCTAGTATTACACCCCAACATCTCTCCCCTCTAGTATTACAGCCCAACATCTCTCCCCTCTAGTATTACAGCCACACCCCAACATCTCTCCCCTCTAGTATTACAGCCACACCCCAACATCTCTCCCCTCTAGTATTACAGCCCAACATCTCTCCCCTCTAGTATTACACCCCAACATCTCTCCCCTCTAGTATTACACCCCAACATCTCTCCCTCTAGTATTACACCCCAACATCTCTCCCCTCTAGTATTACAGCCCAACATCTCTCCCCTCTAGTATTACAGCCGCACCCCAACATCTCTCCCCTCTAGTATTACACCCCAACATCTCTCCCCTCTAGTATTACAGCCCAACATCTCTCCCCTCTAGTATTACACCCCAACATCTCTCCCCTCTAGTATTACAGCCCAACATCTCTCCCCTCTAGTATTACAGCCCAACATCTCTCCCCTCTAGTATTACACCCCAACATCTCTCCCCTCTAGTATTACACCCCAACATCTCTCCCCTCTAGTATTACAGCCCAACATCTCTCCCCTCTAGTATTACAGCCCAACATCTCTCCCCTCTAGTATTACACCCCAACATCTCTCCCCTCTAGTATTACACCCCAACATCTCTCCCCTCTAGTATTACACCCCAACATCTCTCCCCTCTAGTATTACACCCCAACATCTCTCCCCTCTAGTATTACAGCCCAACATCTCTCCCCTCTAGTATTACACCCCAACATCTCTCCCCTCTAGTATTACACCCCAACATCTCTCCCCTCTAGTATTACACCCCAACATCTCTCCCCTCTAGTATTACACCCCAACATCTCTCCCCTCTAGTATTACACCCCAACATCTCTCCCCTCTAGTATTACAGCCCAACATCTCTCCCCTCTAGTATTACAGCCCAACATCTCTCCCCTCTAGTATTACAGCCACACCCCAACATCTCTCCCCTCTAGTATTACACCCCAACATCTCTCCCCTCTAGTATTACACCCCAACATCTCTCCCCTCTAGTATTACACCCCAACATCTCTCCCCTCTAGTATTACAGCCACACCCCAACATCTCTCCCTCTAGTATTACAGCCCAACATCTCTCCCCTCTAGTATTACACCCCAACATCTCTCCCCTCTAGTATTACACCCCAACATCTCTCCCCTCTAGTATTACACCCCAACATCTCTCCCCTCTAGTATTACACCCCAACATCTCTCCCCTCTAGTATTACACCCCAACATCTCTCCCCTCTAGTATTACACCCCAACATCTCTCCCCTCTAGTATTACAGCCCAACATCTCTCCCCTCTAGTATTACAGCCACACCCCAACATCTCTCCCCTCTAGTATTACAGCCCAACATCTCTCCCCTCTAGTATTACACCCCAACATCTCTCCCCTCTAGTATTACACCCCAACATCTCTCCCCTCTAGTATTACAGCCCAACATCTCTCCCCTCTAGTATTACACCCCAACATCTCTCCCCTCTAGTATTACAGCCCAACATCTCTCCCCTCTAGTATTACAGCCACACCCCAACATCTCTCCCCTCTAGTATTACACCCCAACATCTCTCCCCTCTAGTATTACACCCCAACATCTCTCCCCTCTAGTATTACACCCCAACATCTCTCCCCTCTAGTATTACACCCCAACATCTCTCCCCTCTAGTATTACACCCCAACATCTCTCCCCTCTAGTATTACAGCCCAACATCTCTCCCTCTAGTATTACACCCCAACATCTCTCCCCTCTAGTATTACACCCCAACATCTCTCCCCTCTAGTATTACACCCCAACATCTCTCCCCTCTAGTATTACAGCCCCAACATCTCTCCCCTCTAGTATTACACCCCAACATCTCTCCCCTCTAGTATTACACCCCAACATCTCTCCCCTCTAGTATTACACCCCAACATCTCTCCCCTCTAGTATTACAGCCCAACATCTCTCCCCTCTAGTATTACACCCCAACATCTCTCCCCTCTAGTATTACACCCCAACATCTCTCCCTCTAGTATTACACCCCAACATCTCTCCCCTCTAGTATTACACCCCAACATCTCTCCCCTCTAGTATTACAGCCCAACATCTCTCCCCTCTAGTATTACAGCCCAACATCTCTCCCCTCTAGTATTACACCCCAACATCTCTCCCCTCTAGTATTACACCCCAACATCTCTCCCCTCTAGTATTACACCCCAACATCTCTCCCCTCTAGTATTACACCCCAACATCTCTCCCCTCTAGTATTACAGCCCAACATCTCTCCCCTCTAGTATTACACCCCAACATCTCTCCCCTCTAGTATTACACCCCAACATCTCTCCCCTCTAGTATTACACCCCAACATCTCTCCCCTCTAGTATTACAGCCACACCCCAACATCTCTCCCCTCTAGTATTACAGCCACACCCCAACATCTCTCCCCTCTAGTATTACAGCCACACCCCAACATCTCTCCCCTCTAGTATTACACCCCAACATCTCTCCCCTCTAGTATTACAGCCCAACATCTCTCCCCTCTAGTATTACAGCCCAACATCTCTCCCCTCTAGTATTACACCCCAACATCTCTCCCCTCTAGTATTACACCCCAACATCTCTCCCCTCTAGTATTACACCCCAACATCTCTCCCCTCTAGTATTACAGCCCAACATCTCTCCCCTCTAGTATTACAGCCACACCCCAACATCTCTCCCCTCTAGTATTACAGCCACACCCCAACATCTCTCCCCTCTAGTATTACACCCCAACATCTCTCCCCTCTAGTATTACACCCCAACATCTCTCCCCTCTAGTATTACACCCCAACATCTCTCCCCTCTAGTATTACACCCCAACATCTCTCCCCTCTAGTATTACAGCCACACCCCAACATCTCTCCCCTCTAGTATTACACCCCAACATCTCTCCCCTCTAGTATTACAGCCCAACATCTCTCCCCTCTAGTATTACACCCCAACATCTCTCCCCTCTAGTATTACAGCCACACCCCAACATCTCTCCCCTCTAGTATTACACCCCCAACATCTCTCCCCTCTAGTATTACACCCCAACATCTCTCCCCTCTAGTATTACAGCCACACCCCCAACATCTCTCCCCTCTAGTATTACACCCCAACATCTCTCCCCTCTAGTATTACACCCCAACATCTCTCCCCTCTAGTATTACAGCCCAACATCTCTCCCCTCTAGTATTACACCCCAACATCTCTCCCCTCTAGTATTACACCCCAACATCTCTCCCTCTAGTATTACACCCCAACATCTCTCCCCTCTAGTATTACACCCCAACATCTCTCCCTCTAGTATTACACCCCAACATCTCTCCCCTCTAGTATTACAGCCACACCCCAACACCTCTCCCCTCTAGTATTACACCCCAACATCTCTCCCCTCTAGTATTACACCCCAACATCTCTCCCCTCTAGTATTACAGCCACACCCCAACATCTCTCCCCTCTAGTATTACAGCCACACCCCAACATCTCTCCCCTCTAGTATTAC
>NW_025533625.1:197500-200000 GCF_020615455.1 Coregonus clupeaformis
TGGGTAGACTGCTGGGTAGACTGCTGAATAGACTGCTGGGTAGACTGCTGGGTAGACTGCTGAATAGACTGCTGAATAGACTGCTGAATAGACTGCTGAATAGACTGCTGAATAGACTGCTGAATAGACTGCTGGGTAGACTGCTGGGTAGACTGCTGAATAGACTGCTGGGTAGACTGCTGGGTAGACTGCTGAATAGACTGCTGAATAGACTGCTGGGTAGACTGCTGGGTAGACTGCTGAATAGACTGCTGAATAGAATGCTGAATAGACTGCTGAATAGACTGCTGGGTAGACTGCTGGGTAGACTGCTGAATAGACTGCTGAATAGACTGCTGAATAGACTGCTGAATAGACTGCTGGGTAGACTGCTGAATAGACTGCTGGGTAGACTGCTGAATAGACTGCTGAATAGACTGCTGAATAGACTGCTGAATAGACTGCTGGGTAGACTGCTGGGTAGACTGCTGAATAGACTGCTGGGTAGACTGCTGAATAGACTGCTGAATAGACTGCTGGGTAGACTGCTGGGTAGACTGCTGAATAGACTGCTGAATAGACTGCTGAATAGACTGCTGAATAGACTGCTGGGTAGACTGCTGGGTAGACTGCTGGATAGACTGCTGAATAGACTGCTGAATAGACTGCTGAATAGACTGCTGAATAGACTGCTGGGTAGACTGCTGGGTAGACTGCTGAATAGACTGCTGGGTAGACTGCTGAATAGACTGCTGAATAGACTGCTGGGTAGACTGCTGAATAGACTGCTGGGTAGACTGCTGAATAGACTGCTGAATAGACTGCTGAATAGACTGCTGAATAGACTGCTGGGTAGACTGCTGGGTAGACTGCTGAATAGACTGCTGGGTAGACTGCTGAATAGACTGCTGGGTAGACTGCTGGGTAGACTGCTGAATAGACTGCTGGGTAGACTGCTGAATAGACTGCTGGGTAGACTGCTGAATAGACTGCTGAATAGACTGCTGGGTAGACTGCTGAATAGACTGCTGGGTAGACTGCTGGGTAGACTGCTGGGTAGACTGCTGAATAGACTGCTGGGTAGACTGCTGGGTAGACTGCTGGGTAGACTGCTGAATAGACTGCTGGGTAGACTGCTGGGTAGACTGCTGAATAGACTGCTGGGTAGACTGCTGGGTAGACTGCTGAATAGACTGCTGAATAGACTGCTGAATAGACTGCTGGGTAGACTGCTGGATAGACTGCTGAATAGACTGCTGAATAGACTGCTGAATAGACTGCTGAATAGACTGCTGGGTAGACTGCTGAATAGACTGCTGGGTAGACTGCTGGGTAGACTGCTGGGTAGACTGCTGAATAGACTGCTGGGTAGACTGCTGGGTAGACTGCTGAATAGACTGCTGGGTAGACTGCTGGGTAGACTGCTGAATAGACTGCTGAATAGACTGCTGAATAGACTGCTGAATAGACTGCTGGGTAGACTGCTGGGTAGACTGCTGGGTAGACTGCTGAATAGACTGCTGAATAGACTGCTGAATAGACTGCTGAATAGACTGCTGGGTAGACTGCTGAATAGACTGCTGGGTAGACTGCTGGGTAGACTGCTGAATAGACTGCTGAATAGACTGCTGAATAGACTGCTGAATAGACTGCTGAATAGACTGCTGAATAGACTGCTGGGTAGACTGCTGGGTAGACTGCTGGGTAGACTGCTGAATAGACTGCTGAATAGACTGCTGAATAGACTGCTGGATAGACTGCTGAATAGACTGCTGGGTAGACTGCTGGGTAGACTGCTGAATAGACTGCTGGGTAGACTGCTGAATAGACTGCTGAATAGACTGCTGAATAGACTGCTGAATAGACTGCTGAATAGACTGCTGAATAGACTGCTGGGTAGACTGCTGAATAGACTGCTGGGTAGACTGCTGAATAGACTGCTGAATAGACTGCTGAATAGACTGCTGAATAGACTGCTGAATAGACTGCTGGATAGACTGCTGAATAGACTGCTGAATAGACTGCTGAATAGACTGCTGAATAGACTGCTGAATAGACTGCTGGGTAGACTGCTGAATAGACTACTGGGTAAACTGCTGAATAGACTGCTGGGTAGACTGCTGGGTAGACTGCTGGGTAGACTGCTGGATAGACTGCTGGGTAGACTGCTGGGTAGACTGCTGGGTAGACTGCTGGATAGACTGCTGGGTAGACTGCTGGATAGACTGCTGGCAGGGCTTCTATAACCTGTATATCACCACACACACACACACACACACACACACACACACACACACACACAGACACACACACACACACACACACACACACACACACACACACGTCTTGCCCTAACAGGGGAAGAGTCCATTGATGATATAATCACTAGAGAACCCAGGTTGAGAACATCAGCACTACTCTGTCATTCTATTCCCCACCCACAGACTGCTGGTTGTTGTTGTTGGTGTTGTTGTTGTGGTTAATGGTCAACTATGATCCCATTCCCCCAGACCGGAATCCA
>NW_025533625.1:205000-207500 GCF_020615455.1 Coregonus clupeaformis
CAACACCACCCCCCTACAGTACCCAGAGGGCTGAAACAGACCAGCACAACACCACCCCCCTACAGTACCCAGAGGGCTGAAACAGACCAGCACCCCCCCCCCTACAGTACCCAGAGGGCTGAAACAGACCAGCACCCCCCTACAGTACCCAGAGGGCTGAAACAGACCACCACCCCCTACAGTACCCAGAGGGCTGAAACAGACCAGCACAACACCACCCCCCTACAGTACCCAGAGGGCTGAAACACACCAGCACAACACCACCCCCTACAGTACCCAGAGGGCTGAAACAGACCAGCACAACACCCCCCTACAGTACCCAGAGGGCTGAAACAGACCAGCACAACACCCCCCTACAGTACCCAGAGGACTGAAACAGACCAGCACAACACCACCCCCCTACAGTACCCAGAGGGCTGAAACAGACCAGCACAACACCACCCCCTACAGTACCCAGAGGGCTGAAACAGACCAGCACAACACCCCCCCTACAGTACCCAGAGGGCTGAAACAGACCAGCACAACACCACCCCCCTACAGTACCCAGAGGGCTGAAACAGACCAGTACAACACCACCCCCTACAGTACCCAGAGGGCTGAAACAGACCAGTACAACACCCCCCACAGTACCCAGAGGGCTGAAACAGACCAGCACAACACCACCCCCCTACAGTACCCAGAGGGCTGAAACAGACCAGTACAACACCCCCCTACAGTACCCAGAGGGCTGAAACAGACCAGCACAACACCACCCCCCCTACAGTACCCAGAGGGCTGAAACAGACCAGCACAACACCACCCCCCCTACAGTACCCAGAGGGCTGAAACAGACCAGCACAACACCACCCCCTACAGTACCCAGAGGGCTGAAACAGACCAGCACAACACCACCCCCCTACAGTACCCAGAGGGCTGAAACAGACCAGCACAACACCACCCCCTACAGTACCCAGAGGGCTGAAACAGACCAGCACAACACCACCCCCCCTACAGTACCCAGAGGGCTGAAACAGACCAGCACAACACCACCCCCCTACAGTACCCAGAGGGCTGAAACAGACCAGCACAACACCACCCCCCTACAGTACCCAGAGGGCTGAAACAGACCAGCACAACACCACCCCCCTACAGTACCCAGAGGGCTGAAACAGACCAGCACCCCCCCTACAGTACCCAGAGGGCTGAAACAGACCACCACCCCCCCTACAGTACCCAGAGGGCTGAAACAGACCAGCACAACACCACCCCCCTACAGTACCCAGAGGGCTGAAACACACCAGCACAACACCACCCCCCTACAGTACCCAGAGGGCTGAAACAGACCAGCACAACACCCCCCTACAGTACCCAGAGGGCTGAAACAGACCAGCACAACACCCCCCCTACAGTACCCAGAGGACTGAAACAGACCAGCACAACACCACCCCCCTACAGTACCCAGAGGGCTGAAACAGACCAGCACAACACCACCCCCTACAGTACCCAGAGGGCTGAAACAGACCAGCACAACACCCCCCTACAGTACCCAGAGGGCTGAAACAGACCAGCACAACACCACCCCCCTACAGTACCCAGAGGGCTGAAACAGACCAGTACAACACCACCCCCTACAGTACCCAGAGGGCTGAAACAGACCAGTACAACACCCCCCACAGTACCCAGAGGGCTGAAACAGACCAGCACAACACCACCCCCTACAGTACCCAGAGGGCTGAAACAGACCAGTACAACACCCCCCTACAGTACCCAGAGGGCTGAAACAGACCAGCACAACACCACCCCCCCTACAGTACCCAGAGGGCTGAAACAGACCAGCACAACACCACCCCCTACAGTACCCAGAGGGCTGAAACAGACCAGCACAACACCACCCCCTACAGTACCCAGAGGGCTGAAACAGACCAGCACAACACCACCCCCCTACAGTACCCAGAGGGCTGAAACAGACCAGCACAACACCACCCCCCTACAGTACCCAGAGGGCTGAAACAGACCAGCACAACACCACCCCCCTACAGTACCCAGAGGGCTGAAACAGACCAGCACAACACCACCCCCCTACAGTACCCAGAGGGCTGAAACAGACCAGCACAACACCACCCCCCTACAGTACCCAGAGGGCTGAAACAGACCAGCACAACACCACCCCCCTACAGTACCCAGAGGGCTGAAACAGACCAGCACAACACCACCCCCCCACAGTACCCAGAGGGCTGAAACAGACCAGCACAACACCACCCCCCTACAGTACCCAGAGGGCTGAAACAGACCAGTACAACACCCCCCCTACAGTACCCAGAGGGCTGAAACAGACCAGCACAACACCACCCCCCCTACAGTACCCAGAGGGCTGAAACAGACCAGCACAACACCACCCCCTACAGTACCCAGAGGGCTGAAACAGACCAGCACAACACCCCCCTACAGTACCCAGAGGGCTGAAACAGACCAGCACAACACCACCCCCCTACAGTACCCAGAGGGCTGAAACAGACCAGCA
>NW_025533625.1:212500-225000 GCF_020615455.1 Coregonus clupeaformis
TCTGGACTTCCTGCTTGTTCCCTCCTGATTCCAGGAATCTTCCAAACCAGGATTTCTGGAAAACCGGCAAATTTTGGGAAAGTTACCGGACTTTAATAACGCTAGTCTTCATACTTAGATGACGCTGAAGAAAGAGAGCTCTCTCTCTCACACACACACACACACACACACACACACACACACACCCAATCTGTCATTAAACTGCTATGTGTGTTTTTTCTTTCCACATTAAAAAGTTTCCCCAGTCAGCTGACACAGGAGTCATGTGAACTCAGACAGCCAGCCAATAGGAGAACAGAGAGTGTCTAGTCGCTCTGTGGTCAAGGTCAAGGAGAGAGAGAGGGAGAAGGAAGGAGAGAGTGAAAGAGTGAAAGAGAGAACCAACAATCTGGGTGAAGTGTTGAGCAGTGAAGGAACGTTTGACTGTTTGAAGAGAGGGGAGTGAGAGACAGGGGCGCAACTCTGGTTCTAGAAGTCTGGGGGACATATTTGATTATTTATTTTTATTTTTGGGGGGATAAACACTCCAAACAGCCTACCCGACGCTCGGAGGTGTCCACGTGGTCCTAAAGCACAATGTAGCCTCGTTTTGTATCACATTCCAATGACAAAAATGCAATTTCAGAATGTGTGGGAGGGGGGGGGTCATGTCCCCCCTGTCCCCAGTGAAAGTTGCGCCCCTGGGGATAGTCGGCTGCGACCGGGAGACCCATGGGGCGGCGCACAATTGGCCCAGCGTCGTCCAGGGTAGGGGAGGGAATGGCCGGCAGGGATGTAGCTCAGTTGGTTTGCAACGCCAGGGTTGTGGATTCGTTTCCCACGGGGAGCCAGTACGAAAAAAATAATGTATGCACTCACTAACTATAAGTCGCTCTGGATAAGAGCGGACTGCTAAGTGACTAAAATGTAAATGTAAAATGATAGAGATTGTGTGTATGTCCGTGTGTGTGTCTGATTAACACTATAGAACTGATCAACACCATGTAGTATCCCTGATTAACACTATAGAACTGATCAACACCATGTAGTATCCCTGATTAACACTATAGAACTGATCAACACCATGTAGTATCCCTGATTAACACTATAGAACTGATCAACACCATGTAGTATCCCTGATTAACACTATAGAACTGATCAACACCATGTAGTCTCCCTGATTAACACTATAGAACTGATCAACACCATGTAGTATCCCCGATTAACACTACAGAACTGATCAACACCATGTAGTATCCCCGATTAACACTATAGAACTGATCAACACCATGTAGTATCCCTGATTAACACTATAGAACTGATCAACACCATGTAGTATCCCTGATTAACACTATAGAACTGATCAACACCATGTAGTATCCCTGATTAACACTATAGAACTGATCAACACCATGTAGTATCCCTGATTAACACTATAGAACTGATCAACACCATGTAGTATCCCTGATTAACACTATAGAACTGATCAACACCATGTAGTATCCCCGATTAACACTATAGAACTGATCAACACCATGTAGTATCCCTGATTAACACTATAGAACTGATCAACACCATGTAGTATCCCTGATTAACACTATAGAACTGATCAACACCATGTAGTATCCCTGATTAACACTTTAGAACTGATCAACACCATGTAGTATCCCCGATTAACACTATAGAACTGATCAACACAATGTAGTATCCCCGATTAACACTATAGAACTGATCAACACCATGTAGTATCCCTGATTAACACTATAGAACTGATCAACACCATGTAGTATCCCCGATTAACACTATAGAACTGATCAACACCATGTAGTATCCCCGATTAACACTATAGAACTGATCAACACCATGTAGTATCCCTGATTAACACTATAGAACTGATCAACACCATGTAGTATCCCCGATTAACACTATAGAACTGATCAACACCATGTAGTATCCCTGATTAACACTATAGAACTGATCAACACCATGTAGGATCCCCGATTAACACTATAGAACTGATCAACACCATGTAGTATCCCTGATTAACACTATAGAACTGATCAACACCATGTAGTATCCCTGATTAACACTATAGAACTGATCAACACCATGTAACGTGTGCTATGCCCTCTAAGGCAGGGTTTTCCTAGTTCGGTCCTGGAGTCCCCCTGGGTGCACGTTTTGGACTGAGTTTGGGAACCACTGCTCTAAGGGACCTACACAAGGGAACGTCTCTATTTCTAATCAGACACAGAAACATACAGCAGACACCACATACAGGGGAGACTGTCTCTCTGTTAGTCTCTCTCTCCATCTCTCCCCATCTCTCACTCACTCTCTCTCTCTCTGTCTCTCTCTGTCAGTCTGTCTCTCCCCCCCCCCCTCTCTCTCTCTCTCTCTCTCTCTCTCTCTCTCTCTCTCTCTCTCTCTCTCTCTCTCTCTCTCTCTCTCTCTCTCTCTCTCTCTCTTTCTTTCTCTCTCCCTCCATCTCTTTCTTTCCCCACGTCTTCAATATAAGTTAGAAAAATGGTCAACACTTGAAAAAGACTAAAGAAAAGAAAATCCTAGTAAGAAGACCATTTCCCTGTTCTGGACAAGCAGCCTGCTGTGTAGAGAACAGAATACTGCAGGTGTGTGTGTGTGTGTGTGTGTTTGTGTGTGTGTGTTTCGTATAGAAAAGAACAGGGCGAGAGAAAAAATTGGGGAATAGACGAGGAGGAGGAGGAGGAGGGAGGTGAAATGAAGCATTATAAAAGCATTAGTCTAGAAGGGAGGGAGGGAGGGAAGGAGTTTTCACCGTGCTTAGTTGTGTGAAGAATGGAGTGGGCTACTGAGACTGAAGAAGAGGAGAGAAGAGAAGAGGAGAGAAGAGAAGAGGAGGAGAGAAGAGGAGGAGAGAAGAAGAGGAGAGAAGAGAAGAGAAGAAGAGGAGAGAGAAGAGAAGAGAAGAGGAGGAGAGAAGAGAAGAGAAGAGGAGAGAAGAGAAGAGAAAAGGAGAGAAGAGGAGGAGAGAAGAAGAGGAGAGAAGAGAAGAGAAGAGAAGAGGAAGAGGGGAGAAGAGGAGAGGAGGAGAGAGAAGAGGAGGAGAGAAGAGAAGAGAAGAGGAAGAGAGAGAGAAGGAGAGAAGAGGAGAGAAGAGAGGAGAGGAGAGAGAAGGAGAAGAGGAGAGAGAGAGAAGAGGAGAGAGAGAAGAGAAGAGAAGAGGAGAGAGAAGAGGAAGAGAAGAGGAGAGAGAGAAGAGAGAGAGGAGAGAGAGAAGAGAAGAGAAGAGAGAGAGAGAAGAGAAGAGAAGGAGAGAGAGAAGAGAAGAGAAGAGAAGAGAAGAGAGGAGAGAAGAGAGAGAGAAGAGGAGGAGAGAAGAGAAGAGGAGAGAAGAGAAGAGGAGAGAAGAAGGGAGGAGAGAGAAGAGAAGAGAGAGAAGAGAAGAGAAGAGGAGAGAAGAGGAGAGAAGAGGAGAGAAGAGGAGAGAAGAGAGAGAAGAGAGAAGAGAAGAGAAGAGAAGAGAGAGAAGAGAGAGAAGAGAGAGAAGAGAAGAGAAGAGGAGAGGAGAGGAGAGGAGGAGAGAAGAGGAGAGGAGAGGAGAGGAGAGGAGAGGAGAGAGAGAGAGAGGAGAGGAGGAGAGGAGAGGAGAGAGAGGAGAGGAGAGAGAGAGAAGAGAAGAGAAGAGAAGAGAAGAGAAGAGAAGAGAAGAGAAGAGAAGAGAAGAGAAGAGAAGAGGAGGAGAGAAGAGAAGAGGAGAGAAGAGAAGAGAAGAGAAGAGAAGAGAAGAGAAGAGAAGAGAAGAGAAGAGAAGAGAAGAGAAGAGAAGAGAAGAGAAGAGAAGAGAGGAGGAGGAGAGAAGGGAAGAGGAGAGAAGAGAAGAGGTTAATGCACTCAGGGGCAAGACAGACCCTGACATCAGAGGGTCCACTTCCCCCTTCACACATGTACGCACATTAGATTAGGTGAAATAAAATATCCTATTGTCAGGAGACTGTTACACGTTCTAGCCCTTTGTCTTTAAAAAGGTACACTCCTCTCTCTCTCTCTCTCTCTCTCTCTCTCTCTCTCTCTCTCTCTCTCTCTCTCTGTCTGTCTGTCTGTCTCCCCGCCCCCGCTCACCCTCCCTCCTTCCTTCTCTCTCTCTTCTCCCTCTCTACCTAGCTCCATGTCGCTATCTTCGAACCCTCCTCCATCTCTCTCCATCTCTCTTTAGCCTGTGGTTCAGATCAGAGACCAGGGATAAAGAATACTGCCATTGTAGTGTCCAGGTATGTAATGTGTTTGACCCTCAGAGAGAGAGAGAGAGAGAGAGAGAGAGAGAGAGAGAGAGAGAGAGAGAGAGAGAGAGAGAGAGAGAGAGAGAGGGGGAGAGAGAGAGAGAGAGAGAGAGAGAGAGAGAGAGAGAGAGATCATGTTACAGGTACTTCAGAAACAACACAATGGTGCTAACAGGTTCTCGCCCTCTCTTTCTCTTTTCTCTCATTCCCCCTTTTCTCTTTCTGGTGTGAATTATTCCTCTTGACTACAGATTTGTTGATCCATTCACACAAATTATATATATCTCTCTCTCTGTCTCTCTCTCTCTCTCTGTTTCTCTCTCTCAATGCACTGTCACACTGTCGTGGTCACATGACTGTCACATGATCAGTCTCATTCCTCTTGAAAGTGTGCGTGTGTGTGTGTGTGTTTAGGGATTGAGGAACAAATACTGAAAGTGAATATGATGCTTTATAGACTAGATATCCTCTCTGGGTGGAGGGAGAGACAAGATATTTTCTCTCTCCTCTCTCCCTTCTCCTCTCAATTCTCCTCTCCTTTCCCTTCTCCTCTCTCCTCTCTCTCCTCTCCTCTTCCCTCTCCTCTCTCCCTACTCTCCTCTCTCCTCTCTCCTCTCTCCTCTCTCCTCTCTCCTCTCTCCTCTCTCCCTTCTCCTCTCCCCTCTTCCCTCTCCCTTCTCCTCTTCCCTCTCCTCTCTCCCTTCTCCTCTCTCCTCTCTCCTCTCTCCCTTCTCCTCTCCCCTCTCTTCTCTCCCTTCTCCTCTCTCCTCTCTCCCTTCTCTCCTCTCTCCTCTCTCCTCTCTCCCTTCTCCTCTCCACTCTCTTCTCTACTCTCTCCTCTCTCCTCTCTCCTCTCTCCTCTCTCCTCTCTCCTCTCTCCTCTCTCCCTTCTCTCCTCTCTCCTCTCTCCTCTCTCCTCTCTCCTCTCTCCCTTCTCTCCTCTCTCCTCTCTCCCTCTCTCCTCTCTCCTCTCTCCCTCTCTCCTCTCTCCTCTCTCCCTTCTCTCCTCTCTCCTCTCTCCTCTCTCCCTTCTCCTCTCCCCTCTATTCTCTCCCTTCTCCTCTTCCCTCTCCTCTCTCTTCTCCCCTCTCATCTCTCCTCTCTCCTCTCTCCCTTCTCTCCTCTCTCCTCTCTCCCTTCTCCTCTTCCCTCTCCTCTCTCCCTTCTCCTCTTCCATCTCCTCTCTCCCTTCTCTCCTCTCTCCTCTCTCCTCTCTCCTCTCTCCCTTCTCTCCTTTCTCCTCTCTCCTTCCTCCTCTCTCCCTTCTCTCCTCTCTCCTCTCTCCTCTCTCCTCTCTCCCTTCTCCTCTCCCCTCTCTTCTCTCCCTTCTCCTCTTCCCTCTCCTCTCTCCCTTCTCCTCTCCCCTCTCCCCTTTCCTCTCTCCTCTCTCCTCTCTCCTCTCTCCTCTCTCCTCTCTCCTCTCCTCTCTCCCTTCTCCTCTTCCCTCTCCTCTCTCCCTTCTCCTCTCCCCTCTCTTCTCTCCCTTCTCCTCTCTCCTCTCTCCTCTCTCCCTTCTCTCCTCTCTCCCTTCTCCTCTCTCCTCTCTCCTCTCTCCCCTCTCCTCTTCCCTCTCCTCTCTCCCTTCTCCTCTCCCCTCTTCCCTCTCCTCTCTCCCTTCTCCTCTCCCCTCTTCCCTCTCCTCTCTCCCTTCTCCCATCTCATCTCCCTCTCCTCTCTCCTCTCTGCCTTCTTTTCTCCCTTCTCCTCTCCCTCCTCCTCCTAATACTGAGGAAGGTTAGGACATTCACAGACAAGGATACAATGAGTTAGTGATGAGAGGAGGGGTGAGAAAGAGGTATAGGAGGAGGAGAGGCCAGGGGTGAAGGACAGCTAGGATCACTCTGCCCTTCCTCATCTCTCCCTCCCTGTCCCCCTCTCCCTCTCCCTTTCCCTCTCCCTCTCCCTCTCCCTCTCCCTCTCCCTCTCCCTCTCCCTCTCCCTCTCCCTCCCTGTACCCCTCTCCCTCCCCCTATCCCTCCCCATCTCCCTCTCCCCCCTCCCTGTCCCCCTCTCCCTCTCCCTCTCCCTCTCCCTCTCCCTCTCCTCTCCCTCTCCCTCTCCCTCTCCCTCTCCCTCTCCCTCTCCCTCCCTGTCCCTCTCCCTCCCCTATCCCTCCCCATCTCCCTCTCCCCCCTCCCTGTCCCCCTCTCCCTCTCCCTCTCCCCCCCCTCTCCCTCTCCCTCTCCCTCTCCTCTCTCTCCCTCTCCCTCTCCTCTCCCTCCCTGTACCTCTCTCCTCCCCTATCCTCCCCATCTCCCTCTCCCCCTCCCTGTCCCCCTCTCCTCTCCCTCTCCCTCCCCCTCTCCCTCTCCCTCTCCCTCTCCCTCTCCCTCCCCCTCTCCCTCTCCCTCTCCCTCCCCATCTCCCTCTCCCCCTCCCTGTCCCCCTCTCCCTCTCCCTCTCCCTCCCCCTCTCCCCCTCCCTGTCCCCCCTCCCTGTCCCCCTCTCCCTCTCCCTCCTCCCTCCCCCTCTCCCCCTCCCTGTCCCCCTCTCCCCCTCCCTGTCCCCCTCTCCCCCTCCCTGTCCCCTCTCCCTCCCCCTCCCCCTCCACTCCCTCTCCCTTTCCCTCCCCCTCCCCCTCTGCCTCTGCCTCTCCCTCCCACTCCCCCTTTCCCTCCCCCTCACTCTCTCTGTTTGTCTCAGTGCTTTTGTGGAACCTGTGATAGTGAGGGGAAGATAACATCACATGGGAACTGGTTCAGCTCTGAACAACATTCAACTGATCCGTATCAGACTGGCTGCCACCACATTGTCACACCACAAACACAGGGGTGGGGGGGGAGAGAGAGAGAGAGAGAGAGAGAGAGAGAGAGAGAGAGAGAGAGAGAGAGAGAGAGAGAGAGAGAGAGAGAGAGAGAGAGAGAGAGAGAGAGAGAGAGAGAGAGAGAGAGAGAGAGAGAGAGAGAGAGAGAGAGAGAGAGAGAGAGAGAGAGAGAGAGAGAGAGAGAGAGAGAGAGACAGAGAGACAGAGAGACAGAGAGAGACAGAGAGAGAGAGAGAGAGCGTTCAGGTTATGTCAGGTTGAAGTGTTTCCCTGTCTTATAATAGGTGGATGGATGAAGAAGTGGTCATGGAATTGACACCTACAACAGAAGATAGAAGAACCAGCTAAACTACTGGACAACCTCCGGGCCCTACAGGTCAGGAAAACCTCTGGGCCCTACAGGTCAGGAAAACCTCTGGGCCCTACAGGTCAGGAAAACCTCTGGGCCCTACAGGTCAGGACAACCTCTGGGCCCTACAGGTCAGGAAAACCTCTGGGCCCTACAGGTCAGGAAAACCTCTGGGCCCTACAGGTCAGGAAAACCTCTGGGCCCTACAGGTCAGGAAAACCTCTGGGCCCTACAGGTCAGGAAAACCTCTGGGCCCTACAGGTCAGGAAAACCTCTGGGCCCTACAGGTCAGGACAACCTCTGGGCCCTACAGGTCAGGAAAACCTCTGGGCCCTACAGGTCAGGAAAACCTCTGGGCCCTACAGGTCACACGGACCAATAGTCTTTTTGTAGACACTAACGGACACACCCTCCGCCATGTATGAAAAAACAAAACAAAAAACAATGAAGTCGGAAGTTTACATCCACTTTGGGTTGGAGTCATTAAAACTCGTTTTTCAACCACTCCACAACTTTATTGTTAACAAACTATAGTTTTGGCAAGTCGGTTAGGACATCTACTTTGTGCATGACACAAGTGATTTTTCCAACAATTGTTTACAGACAGATTATTTCACTTATAATTCACTGTATCACAATTCCAGTGGGTCAGAAGTTTACATACACTAAGTTGACGGTGCCTTTAAACAGCTTGGAAAATTCCAGAAAATGATGTCATGGTTTAGGAAGCTTCTGATAGGCTAACTGACATAATTTGAGTCAATTGGAGGTGTGCCTGTGGATGTATTTCAAGGCCTACCTTCAAACTCACTGCCTCTTTGCTTGACATCATGGGAAAATCAAAAGAAATCAGCCAAGACCTCAGAAAAAAAATTGTAGACCTCCACAAGTCTGGTTCATCCTTGGGAGCAATTTCCAAACGCCTGAAGGTACCACGTTCATCTGTACAAACAATAGTACACAAGTATAAACACCATGGGACCACGCAACCGTCATACCGCTCAGGAAGGAGACGCGTTCTGTCTCCTAGAGATGAACGTACTTTGGTCCGAAAAGTGCAAATAAATCCCAGAACAACAGCAAAGGACCTTGTGAAGATGCTGGAGGAAACAGGTACAAAAGTATCCACAGTAAAACGAGTCCTATATCGACATAACCTGAAAGGCCGCTCAGCAAGGAAGAACCCACTGCTCCAAAACCGCCATAAAAAAGCCAGACTACAGTTTGCAACTGCACATGGGGACAAAGATCGTACTTTTTGGAGAAATGTCCTCTGGTCTGATGAAACAAAAATAGAACTGTTTGGCCATAATGACCATCGTTATGTTTGGAGGAAAAAGGGGGACGCTTGCAAGCCGAAGAACACCATCCCAACTGTGAAGCACGGGGGTGGCAGCATCATGCTGTGGGGGTGCTTTGCTGCAGGAGTGACTGGTGCACTTCACAAAATAGAAGGCATCATAGATATATTATGTGGATATATTGAAGCAACATCTCAAGACATCAGTCAGGAAGTTAAAGCTTGGTCGCAAATGGGTCTTCCAAATGGACAATGACCCCAAGCATACTTCCAAAGTTGTGGCAAAATGGCTTACGGACAACAAAGTCAAGGTATTGGAGTGGCCATCACAAAGCCCTGACCTCAATCCTATAGAACATTTGTGAGCAGAACTGAACAAGTGTGTGCGAGCAGGGAGGCCTACAAACCTGACTCAGTTACACCAGCTCTGTCAGGAAGCTTGTGGAAGGCTAACCGAAACATTTGACCCAAGTTAAACAATTGAAAGGCAATGCTACCAATTACTAATTGAGTGTATTTAAACTTCTGACCCACTGGGAATGTGATGAAAGAAATAAAAGCTGAAATAAATCATTCTCTCTACTATTATTCTGACATTTTACATTCTTAAAATAAAGTGGTGATCCTAACTAACCTAAAACAGGGAATTTTTACTAGGTTTAAATGTCAGGAATTGTCGCTCTGGATAAGAGCGTCTGCTAAATGACTAAAATGTAAAACGTAATGGTTCGTTGGCCAAAGACTATGGGGAAATTAATGGGTTTTTGGAGGGTTTTTGAATAAACGCCGAAAATTTGGTCTGTGGTAAACACAGGCTTAGGAGATATTATCCGTTTTGTTCAGCTAACATAATTCTGATGACTAAGACCCAGGAACAGTTTTCCCAGGTCAGGTGACATGGTTCAGGAAGAGCTTTTCCCAGGTCAGCTGACATGGTTCAGGAAGAGCTTTTCCCAGGTCAGCTGACATGGTTCAGGCAGAGTTTTCCCAGGTCAGGTGACGTGGTTCATCAGAGTCAGTAAAAACTCAGGGTCCTAGTGTAAATCAACTAAATGGTCCCAGAGTTTTTCCTCCTGGCCTGCCAGTATGGTTGTTACAGACAGCATGATCACTAGATTAAGTCAAAATACTGTTTGGTTGACTGGCTCCCTGCTGAACCAGTTTCCCCAGACACACACACACACACACTAAAACAAATAAGTGATCACATTGACCTCCCTCCTATAGTTACTGTAACTGGTGAAGGTTAAAGTTGGAGAATGTGTACGTGTTCTTACTCACAACTACAAATTAACCAGTCAGGGGCAGAACACATACATTGTTGAAGGAAGGAAGGAGGTGGCGAGAGAGAGAGAGAGAGAGAGAGAGAGAGAGAGAGAGAGAGAGAGAGAGAGAGAGAGAGAGAGAGAGAGAGAGAGAGAGAGAGAGAGAGAGAGAGAGAGAGAGAGAGAGAGCAGAGAGAGAGAGAGAGAGAGAGAGACAGAGAGAGAGAGAGAGAGAGAGAGAGACAGAGAGAGAGAGAGAGAGAGAGAGAGAGAGAGAGAGAGAGAGAGAGAGAGAGAGAGAGAGAGAGAGAGAGAGAGAGAGAGAGAGAGAGAAGAGAGAGAGAGAGAGAGGGTCTTACCAGGTGTAGGGTAAGAGTCAGGTCGTCAGTTCTGTTGCCACCATTTAAAAGTCCGACTGTCAGTGTCTCATCTCTCTCCCTCTCCTCTCTTCTGTTCCCTCTCAATCTTTTCCTTTCCTCTGTCACCTTCTCTCTCTCGTCCACTCGTTCTTCCAGTCCGTCCAGTTTCCTCCTGTCTTCAGTGAAAGGATCGCAGAGTGGAGCGGCAGTTAGCTCAGCTGGGTTTGGGGTTGACACACACACACACCAACCAACACACAGACGAGCGAACGAGTCAGAGTTTCTGTTCTCTTTTAGTGTTTTGGGATTCTGTTGTTGCCTCTCCTCTATCAGACTCACTAAGAGAATGAAAGAAGGAGAGAGTAGAAGGTCTCCGAAAAGATAGAGGGAGAAAGAGGGAGGGAGAGAGAGAGAGAGAGAGAGGGAGGGAGAGAGAGAGAGAGAGAGAGAGAGAGAGAGGGAGAGAGAGAGAGGGAGAGAGAGAGAGGGAGGGAGAGAGAGGGAGAGAGAGGGAGGGAGGGAGGAGAGAGTGGGAGAGAGAGAGAGGGAGGGAGGGAGAGAGTGGGAGAGAGAGGGAGGAGAGAGAGAGAGAGGGAGGGAGAGAGAGAGAGGGAGAGAGAGACAGAGAGAGAGAGAGAGAGAGAGAGAGAGAGAGAGAGAGAGAGAGAGAGAGAGGGCGGGAGAGAGGGAGGTTAGAGGTAATTAGTGTCTGTACCTGACTCTCACTGACATAAGCCCTGAACAGCCCTGCATTCCACAGAACAGGGGGGGGGGGGAATAAAGAGAAACCCAGAGAAACACACCCCTGGACTGAGGAGATGACTGACTGCCTCCCTCCCTCCCTGTGTTTGGTTCTCTCTCTCTCTCTCTCTCTCTCTCTCTCTCTCTCTCTCTCTCTCTCTCTCTCTCTCTCTCTCTCTCCCCCTGTCTCTCTCTCTCTCTCTCTCTCTCTCTCTCTCTCTCTCTCTCTCTCTCTCTCTCTCTCCCTTCTCTCTCTCTATATATGTCTCTCTCTCTTATATTATGTCTCTCTCTCTCTCTCTCTCTCTCTCTCTCTCTCTCTCTCTCTCTCTCTCTCTCTCTCTCTCTCTCTCTCTCTCTCTCTCTCTCTCTCTCTCTCTCTCTCTCTCTCTCTCTCTCTCTCTCTCTCTCTCTCTCTCTCTCTCTCTCTCTCTCTACGGGAAATGCTATCCTCCTGGCCAGTGTGTGTGTGTGTCCCAGACTGGATGAAGGCCAGAGCAGCATTCCGATACGTTAGGGGTGTTTCCAGCACACCTTGTTCAAACCATCTTCATCGCTGATGACCTACAAACACAGTACACACCCTGCTATGACACCATTACAGCAGAGCAGTGTGTCTTCATTCATTCATTTCTAAGAGAGGCTTTGCATCTCTCCTTCCTCCCTCTCTCTCTCTCAATTTCAATTTCAATTTAAGGGCTTTATTGGCATGGGAAACGTGTGTTAACATTGCCAAAGCAAGTGAAGTGAACTCTCTCTCTCTATATATATATATATCTCCCTCTCCCTCTCTCTCTCTATATATATGTCTCTCTCTATATATATATATGTCTCTCTCCCTCTCCCTATGTCTCTCTCTCTCTCTCTCTCTCTCTCTCTCTCTCTCTCTCGATATGTCTCTCTCTCTATATATATATACAGTGGGGAAAAAAAGTATTTAGTCAGCCACCAATTGTGCAAGTTCTCCCACTTAAAAAGATGAGAGAGGCCTGTAATTTTCATCATAGGTACACATCAACTATGACAGACAAATTAGAGAAAAAAATCCAGAAAATCACATTGTAGGATTTTTATGAATTTATTTGCAAATTATGGTGGAAAATAAGTATTTGGTCACCTACAAACAAGCAAGATTTCTGGCTCTCACAGACCTGTAACTTCTTCTTTAAGAGGCTCCTCTGTCCTCCACTTGTTACCTGTATTAATGGCACCTGTTTGAACTTGTTATCAGTATAAAAGACACCTGTTCACAACCTCAAACAGTCACACTCCAAACTCCACTATGGCGAAGACCAAAGAGATGTCAAAGGACACCAGAAACAAAATTGTAGACCTGCACCAGGCTGGGAAGACTGAATCTGCAATAGGTAAGCAGCTTGGTTTGAAGAAATCAACTGTGGGAGCAATTATTAGGAAATGGAAGACATACAAGACCACTGATAATCTCCCCTCGATCTGGGGCTCCACGCAAGATCTCACCCCGT
>NW_025533625.1:235000-302500 GCF_020615455.1 Coregonus clupeaformis
CCAACCCTGGTCCTGAACAACTACAGGTCTCATTAGCCCACTAGTTACCAACCCTGGTCCTGATCAACTACAGGTCTCATTAGCCCACTAGTTACCAACCCTGGTCCTGATCAACTACAGGTCTCATTAGCCTACTAGTTACCAACCCTGGTCCTGGACAACTACAGGTCTCATTAGCCCACTAGTCACCAACCCTGGTCCTGATCAACTACAGGTCTCATTAGCCTACTAGTTACCAACCCTGGTCCTGGACAACTACAGGTCTCATTAGCCCACTAGTTACCAACCCTGGTCCTGATCAACTACAGGTCTCATTAGCCTACTAGTTACCAACCCTGGTCCTGGTCCTGGACAACTACAGGTCTCATTAGCCCACTAGTTACCAACCCTGGTCCTGGACAACTACAGGTCTCATTAGCCCACTAGTTACCAACCCTGGTCCTGGACAACTACAGGTCTCATTAGCCCACTAGTTACCAACCCTGGTCCTGATCAACTACAGGTCTCATTAGCCCACTAGTTACCAACCCTGGTCCTGGACAACTACAGGTCTCATTAGCCCACTAGTTACCAACCCTGGTCCTGATCAACTACAGGTCTCATTAGCCCACTAGTTACCAACCCTGGTCCTGGACAACTACAGGTCTCATTAGCCCACTAGTTACCAACCCTGGTCCTGATCAACTACAGGTCTCATTAGCCCACTAGTTACCAACCCTGGTCCTGGACAACTACAGGTCTCATTAGCCCACTAGTTACCAACCCTGGTCCTGATCAACTACAGGTCTCATTAGCCCACTAGTTACCAACCCTGGTCCTGATCAACTACAGGTCTCATTAGCCCACTAGTTACCAACCCTGGTCCTGACAACTACAGGTCTCATTAGCCCACTAGTTACCAAACCTGGACCTGAACAACTACAGGTCTCATTAGCCCACTAGTTACCAACCCTGGTCCTGAACAACATCAGGTCTCATTAGCCCACTAGTTACCAACCCTGGTCCTGGACAACTACAGGTCTCATTAGCCCACTAGTCACCAACCCTGGTCCTGGTCCTGATCAACTACAGGTCTCATTAGCCCACTAGTTACCAAACCTGGACCTGAACAACTACAGGTCTCATTAGCCCACTAGTTACCAACCCTGGTCCTGGACAACTACAGGTCTCATTAGCCCACTAGTCACCAACCCTGGTCCTGAACAACATCAGGTCTCATTAGCCCACTAGTTACCAACCCTGGTCCTGGTCCAGAACAACTACAGGTCTCATTAGCCTACTAGTTACCAACCCTGGTCCTGATCAACTACAGGTCTCATTAGCCCACTAGTTACCAACCCTGGTCCTGATCAACTACAGGTCTCATTAGCCCACTAGTTACCAACCCTGGTCCTGATCAACTACAGGTCTCATTAGCCTACTAGTTACCAACCCTGGTCCTGATCAACTACAGGTCTCATTAGCCCACTAGTTACCAACCCTGGTCCTGAACAACATCAGGTCTCATTAGCCCACTAGTTACCAACCCTGGTCCTGGTCCAGAACAACTACAGGTCTCATTAGCCTACTAGTTACCAACCCTGGTCCTGGTCCTGATCAACTACAGGTCTCATTAGCCCACTAGTTACCAAACCTGGACCTGAACAACATCAGGTCTCATTAGCCCACTAGTTACCAAACCTGGTCCTGATCAACTACAGGTCTCATTAGCCCACTAGTTACCAACCCTGGTCCTGGACAACTACAGGTCTCATTAGCCCACTAGTTACCAACCCTGGTCCTGGACAACTACAGGTCTCATTAGCCCACTAGTTACCAACCCTGGTCCTGGACAACTACAGGTCTCATTAGCCCACTAGTTACCAACCCTGGTCCTGGACAACTACAGGTCTCATTAGCCCACTAGTTACCAACCCTGGTCCTGGACAACTACAGGTCTCATTAGCCCACTAGTTACCAACCCTGGTCCTGGACAACTACAGGGCTCATTAGCCCACTAGTTACCAACCCTGGTCCTGATCAACTACAGGTCTCATTAGCCCACTAGTTACCAACCCTGGTCCTGACAACTACAGGTCTCATTAGCCCACTAGTTACCAACCCTGGTCCTGAACAACTACAGGTCTCATTAGCCCACTAGTTACCAACCCTGGTCCTGACAACTACAGGTCTCATTAGCCCACTAGTCACCAACCCTGGTCCTGGACAACTACAGGTCTCATTAGCCCACTAGTTACCAACCCTGGTCCTGGACAACTACAGGTCTCATTAGCCCACTAGTTACCAACCCTGGTCCTGGACAACTACAGGTCTCATTAGCCCACTAGTTACCAACCCTGGTCCTGGACAACTACAGGTCTCATTAGCCCACTAGTTACCATCCCTGGTCCTGATCAACTACAGGTCTCATTAGCCCACTAGTTACCAACCCTGGTCCTGATCAACTACAGGTCTCATTAGCCCACTAGTTACCAACCCTGGTCCTGATCAACTACAGGTCTCATTAGCCCACTAGTTACCAACCCTGGTCCTGATCAACTACAGGTCTCATTAGCCCACTAGTTACCAACCCTGGTCCTGACAACTACAGGTCTCATTAGCCCACTAGTTACCAACCCTGGTCCTGACAACTACAGGTCTCATTAGCCCACTAGTTACCAACCCTGGTCCTGAACAACTACAGGTCTCATTAGCCCACTAGACCAGACTAGTGTATAGGGGTTGATTTGGTACTAGACCAGACTAGTGTATAGGGGTTGATTTGGTACTAGGTCAGACTAGTGTATAGGGGTTGATTTGGTACTAGGTCAGACTAGTGTATAGGGGTTGATTTGGTACTAGACCAGACTAGTGTATAGGGGGTTGATTTGGTACTAGACCAGACTAGTGTATAGGGGTTGATTTGGTACTAGGTCAGACTAGTGTATAGGGGTTGATTTGGTACTAGGTCAGACTAGTGTATAGGGGTTGATTTGGTACTAGACCAGACTAGTGTATAGGGGTTGATTTGGTACTAGACCAGACTAGTGTATAGGGGTTGATTTGGTACTAGGTCAGACTAGTGTATAGGGGTTGATTTGGTACTAGGTCAGACTAGTGTATAGGGGTTGATTTGGTACTAGACCAGACTAGTGTATAGGGGTTGATTTGGTACTAGGTCAGACTAGTGTATAGGGGTTGATTTGGTACTAGGTCAGACTAGTGTATAGGGGTTGATTTGGTACTAGACCAGACTAGTGTATAGGGGTTGATTTGGTACTAGGTCAGACTAGTGTATAGGGGTTGATTTGGTACTAGACCAGACTAGTGTATAGGGGTTGATTTGGTACTAGGTCAGACTAGTGTATAGGGGTTGATTTGGTACTAGGTCAGACTAGTGTATAGGGGTTGATTTGGTACTAGACCAGACTAGTGTATAGGGGGTTGATTTGGTACTAGGTCAGACTAGTGTATAGGGGTTGATTTGGTACTAGGTCAGACTAGTGTATAGGGGTTGATTTGGTACTAGACCAGACTAGTGTATAGGGGTTGATTTGGTACTAGGTCAGACTAGTGTATAGGGGGTTGATTTGGTACTAGGTCAGACTTGAGTCATATTACTCTGAGCCATGATAGTTATGTTGTTTTCTCAGGATATATGTCTTCCTCCAGTGGTGAAAACAGAGTACTGCAGGGTTATATTACACTGACGACACGTCCTCCCCCTGGTGGGGAAAACAGAGTACTGCAGTGTTTTAATACACTGATGACACGTCCTCCCCCTGGTGGGGAAAACAGAGTACTGCAGGGTTATTATACACTGACGACACGTCCTCCCCCTGGTGGGGAAAACAGAGTACTGCAGTGTTATTATACACTGACGACACGTCCTCCCCCTGGTGGGGAAAACAGAGTACTGCAGGTTTATTATTCACCTACATATACATTCACGGGTGGCAGATAGCTTAGTGGTTAAGCGCGTTGTGCCAGTAACCGAAAGGTCGCTGGTTCTAATCCCTGAGCCAACTAGGTGAAACATCTGTCTGTGTGCCCTTGAGCAAGGCACTTAACCCTAATTGCTCCTGTAAGTCGCTCTAGATAAGAGCGTCTGCTAAATGACATAAAATAAATAAATAATACATTTACATTTTAGCAGACGCTCTTATCCAGAGCGACTTACAGTTAGCGAGTGCATACATTATCTTTCTATTTTTCATACTATTTTTCAACTGTTTAAGGATTTAACATTCATTATCTCTGTCATCATATGTTCTATTCACAATCTCCTCTAATACATCATTGAATGCATTAGTTTGAAACCTTTCAAACAGAAGCTAATAGATATAACAGTTCCTCATGCATTTATAACTTCGGGAACAGGTGAAACATGGAAATAAAGACAGTAGCAATGAAGGTTTTATCGATTTATGACTTACGATATAACATACCATTATTATTTTTAAGCAAATGCAATTGTCTCTTTCACACTATTAAACACATGATATGTGCTGGAGTTCAGGAAGGGGTTGCAGTGAGGAAGGGAGAAGGTGAGTTTATACATGGTTTACATGAAAACTTATTGTCAACGTAAACTCACAAGACAGAACAACAACACATGGTTCCCTTTGTCTTAAAGGCAGAGTAACATACAGATCATGGTGATAAGTCAATAGAATATTGGATGTAACAATCAGCCTTACAGTTAAGAAAAACTGAATAAATAAATAGAGCTCAGTATAACCAACACTCAAACAAAATGGTAGTCTAAGGTTTTCCGGATACGACACATTGTAGATGTCACCCTTTAGATTAAGATTTTTCTGCAGTGTGAAGAAGGGAACATCTCTGAGACAGACAACACTTGGCTGGACTCCAGAAGGAAGGCACAAAAGTGGACATCCCAAAACAACTTGGGGGAGGACAGTAGAACAGTAGAGGACATTCCAAAACAGTTGGGGAGAACAGGAGAACAGTAGAACAGGAGAACAGTAGAACAGGAGAACAGTAGAACAGGAGAACAGTAGAATAGTAGAACAGGAGAACAGTAGAACAGGAGAACAGGAGAATAGTAGAACAGGAGAACAGTAGAACAGGAGAACAGGGGAATAGTAGAACAGGAGAACAGGAGAATAGTAGAACAGGAGAACAGGAGAATAGTAGAACAGGAGAACAGTAGAACAGGAGAACAGGAGAACAGGAGAACAGTAGAACAGTAGAACAGGAGAACAGTAGAACAGTAGAGGACATCCCAAAACAACTGAGGAGAACAGCAGAACAGCAGAACAGCAGAACAGAAGAACAGCAGAACAGCAGAACAGCAGAACAGGAGAACAGCAGAACAGTAGAACAGCAGAACAGCAGAACAGTAGAACAGCAGAACAGCAGAACAGCAGAAGAACAGCAGAACAGCAGAACAGCAGAACAGGAGAACAGGAGAACAGCAGAACAGGAGAACAGCAGAACAGTAGAACAGTAGAACAGCAGAACAGCAGAACAGCAGAACAGCAGAACAGTAGAGGGAAACTAAAGAAAATGAAGGCCTAATAGGCTTTAGACCGTCAAAGTGGACAGGTCTTTTCTCTGGCTTATGGGCACAAAGACGATCCCAAGGTAACGTTGACCTGCAACAGAAAGGACCACAATGTGCCCATGTTCAACCAAACAGGTCTTTGAGCGAACACGAACTCTCCATTTTCAACAAGGTCTTGAAAAACCTCTTCATACTTCCCATATCTGCATCCCAGAACATCTTCTCGAACTGATGACGGTCATCATCATCGTCACCATCGCCATCGTCATCACCATCATCATCATCATGGCCATCTCCATCACCATCATCATCATGGCTTCTCCTCGTCATCCACATCATGTGATGGTGATCCCTCCTCGTCTCCTTCTTCATGTCATGGATTTCCCTCATCATGTCATGGCGGCTCCTCTTCATCATGGCTCCATCACCATAACCATGGCTCCCCTTGGCGTGGTCTGTGAACGCTGACAGATTGAACTTGAAGTGAACTGGAATGTCCTCAGTGTTGATATGTTTAAAGAGTTGCCTTCCATCTGCGTGAGTCAACAGGTTCAGCATCTTCCTTTTTTCTCCCCCATATCTTCATTTCTTTACAATCTTTAGAGTCTACGTCACTAAACTCCGCCGCGTCGCACACATCGCACAGCGCATTGACCCTGATCTGGCTCAAATCAAAACGATCTACACTTGTCTTGTCTATCGTAGATAATGGTGAGGGAGAATGGGGATCTGAAATCCATCCTGGTGATTGATTTCGTAAAATCATTTCACGCACCTTGTCGTCTTGGGGTAGCTTGAAACGGAACCCATTCTCCCACTGAACTCCCAGGATGTAGTTGACCATGAGCTCCATCACCTGGTCTTCGTCTCCCAGCAGATAGATTGTCCTCCTGCTCCTGGCGCTCTGCTCTCCAAACCTGAGCCTGGCTACTTTATTCACCAGCTCGATTGTTTCCATGGGGATCTCATAAACAGACGGCGAGCCAGAGCGCTTCAGTTCACTCTTTTCCTTTCACGGCTTCAGCCAATCGTGTGGCGTTTTGAGAGAGTGGCGACGATGACTGGTGTGCTCCACTTGCTGATTCCAGCTTCACCGCAGTCGTATCTGACTCTCGCCGTGTACTTTGTGAGCGACTGCAGTACCGGCGATGATGCAGACGTTGTCTTTGGAAGTCCTCTTCATCCACTCCGCCTCCTCCTCCTCCTCACTCTCTTCAGTGGGCAACTCTTTTGTATTCTACCACATAGTTCTGAATCTTGACCCCTTGTCCAATCACAGCCGGCTTTGGACAGCACACCATGAGCTCAGTGGAGTAGGCTTTTGATTTCAGGCTTTACTGGGACGGCAGGAAGGCAAGGTCTTGATGATGTCACTAACCTCGCTGTCTGGACCGAGGCCTAAGGAACACATGGCTCTGTGTTTGAACTTGTACCCTGTACTGGGAAGCAGTCCAGACACCGTGTAGGCTGTGTCGGTTTCAGACGTCTTCTCGCTCCTCCATCCATCTTTCTCATCGACACAGTATTCTCTCAGGTAGTGGGTGACGTCACGGGCTCCCCTGTCAGGAGGGAGCAACTCCAGCGTCACGCTGTTGTGAGTTCTGTCACGTGCTGTGGGCTTCTCAGGTTTAGACGGAGGCTCCAAACGCTCGTTTCTTTTGGATCCGTTCTCATAAAAGGTAAATGCTGGCTCCTTCTTGTTCCCTGTCGTTAACGGAGGCCAAGAGGAAACGTGTCTGTGTGTCTTCTTTGTTAGCTTCTGCAAAAATCTTTGAAAAGTCCAGCTTGCTTGTCCATGTCCTCAAACACGTCATCGGAGTGGTACCATCTTGTCAGATCAGATTTAACTGGCATTAAGGCTTGTGAGTTCTCAGAGCTTGGGGAATCCAAAGCTGACAGGACAGGGTCCTCGCACCCCAGAGAGGTGAAAGTGAAACATACAACACGCTTCACCTTTGAGTTCAAGACCTCTTTGTCAAGTCCCCTCTTCGATGTGACTATCTTGGCGGAACACGTCCGACTGTAGTCCTCTGTAATCATCCTTAGGAATCGATCAACCACATTGATCTCTCTCTCAATGCGATCCATACATTCACCGAGGATGTTGCTGTTGAAACGGAATTCTTGCTGCTTCTTCAAGAAGTCGGACAACACACTCTCTTCCTTTTCTCCCCCTCTAATAGACGGAAGGAGGTCCGCCAAAGTAGTCTTCAAATGCTCTGTGAAACACAGCTTTTTGAAAGTTTTCACTTTGGCATCAATTTCCTTGAAGTATTTCACTGGCTTGCTTCTCAACGCATCGTTGCATCTCATCTCCACCTCACTAAGGTCTTCCAGCGCAGTCTGCCATTGGTCAACTAAGCTTCCACTGATCTGACGAACCATCTGGGCGGCAGTCGGGGTCCAAGGCTTTTAACGGAAGTAGATTCACTTGCACAGGAACCCCCTCACCTACCTTCTGAGGCAAGGTTTTGTAGGTGTCCACGGCATCTTGAAAAGATACAGGATTGTTTTCCAGAAGAACGTTCCCCATGGAATCTACAAGAGAACTTCTCCGTTTTAGTTTCAGAAGTGTTCTTCACGTCTAAAGCACCCTCACCCCCCGAAAGAAACATTGGGAAAACGATTGAACATCACTTTCAAGTTTCCCTCGACGTCTTGACGGTCCTCTTCACTCGAGACCTCACGATCAAACACAAAGAAAGCATTTGCTCCATAAAGTATACCTGTAACCACATGTGTGGCTATGCCTTGCCTAAAAACATCCTTGTACTTTATGTGTTCCTGCCCGAGGTGGTTCATGGCCAGTTGAGTGATTTTCTTAGTAGTGGTGTACCAGAGTGTCACTCTCGCCTGATTCTGAGACTCTTTAACATCTTTCAAGTACTTTGCCGATCCCTCAACCTTAACCAGCCCTGCCAAACAGCTCGCTTTGAGAGAGCCGTTCACATTTAACAGAGAGTATTTGTCAGACGTAGAGTCAGATGTGATGAGTTTGAAGTCGGTGAAAGGCTCGTCTGTTGTAATGATGTCCCTTCTGAGTGCTTCCTGGTCCCACAGCGTCAGGCCTGTAATCAGAGGAGACAAACCAAACACTAACAGTTACTTTAATGTGTGTGGGGATGACTGAGTGAGTGAGTGAGTGAGTGAGTGAGTGAGTGAGTGAGTGACTGAGTGAGTGACTGAGTGAGTGAGTGACTGAGTGAATGAGTGAGTGACTGAGTGAGTGACTGAGTGAGTGAGTAAGTAGTGACTGAGTGAGTGAGTGAGTGAGTGAGTGAATGAGTGAGTGACTGAGTGAGTGACTGAGTGAGTGAATGAGTGACTGAGTGAGTGACTGAGTGAGTGACTGAGTGAGTGACTGAGTGAGTGAGTAAGTAGTGACTGAGTGAGTGAGTGTTTGAGTGAGTGACTGAGTGACTGAGTGAATGAGTGAGTGACTGAGTGAGTGACTGAGTAAGTGAGTAAGTAGTGACTGAGTGAGTGAGTGAATGACTGAGTGAGTGAGTGAGTGAGTGAGTGAGTGAGTGAGTGAGTGACTGAGTGAGTGAGTGAGTGAGTGAGTGAGTGACTGAGTGACTGAGTGAGTGAGTGAGTGAGTGAGTGAGTGAGTGAGTGACTGAGTGAGTGAGTGAGTGAGTGAGTGAGTGACTGACTGACTGACTGAGTGAGTGAGTGACTGAGTGGGTGAGTGAGTGAGTGACTGAGTGAGTGACTGAGTGAGTGACTGAGTGAGCGAGAAAGCGTTCTACCTGGAATGAGGTGATCATTGCGACAGTCATACAGCATTCCCAGGGAGAAGGGCCATCCCAGTGCTGCTAGAGTCAGGGTTGGGTTTGAGCCCGGATCCATAGTAGAAACTCACTGGTGGTGAGAATGAAACAAACAGAACATGACACCTCACCGCTCACTGCTTTCCACACTGCCGCCGACTACAGTGAGGGGGAAAAGTATTTGATCCCCCTGCTGATTTTGTACGTTTGCCCACTGACAAAGACATGATCAGTCTATAATTTTAATGGTAGGTTTATTTGAACAGTGAGAGACAGAATAACAACAACAAAATTCCAGAAAAACACATGTCAAAAAATGTTATAAATGTATTTGCATTTTAATGAGGGAAATAATTATTTGACCCCTCTGCAAAACATGACTTAGTACTTGGTGGCAAAACCCTTGTTGGAAATCACAGAGGTCAGACGTTTCTTGTAGTTGGCCACCAGGTTTGCACACATCTCAGGAGGGATTTTGTCCCACTCCTCTTTGCAGATCTTCTCCAAGTCATTAAGGTTTTGAGGCTGACGTTTGGCAACTCGAACCTTCAGCTCCCTCCACAGACTTTCTATGGGATTAAGGTCTGGAGACTGGCTAGGCCACTCCAGGACCTTAATGTGCTTCTTCTTGAGCCACTCCTTTGTTGCCTTGGCCATGTGTTTTGGGTCATTGTCATGCTGGAATACCCATCCACGACCCATTTTCAATGCCCTGGCTGAGGGAAGGAGGTTCTCACCCAAGATTTGACGGTACATGGCCCCGTCCATCGTCCCTTTGATGCGGTGAAGTTGTCCTGTCCCCTTAGCAGAAAAACACCCCCAAAGCATAATGTTTCCACCTCCGTGTTTGACGGTGGGGATGGTGTTCTTGGGGTCATAGGCAGCATTCCTCCTCCTCCAAACACGGCGAGTTGAGTTGATGCCAAAGAGCTCCATTTTGGTCTCATCTGACCACAACACTTTCACCCAGTTCTCCTCTGAATCATTCAGATGTTCATTGGCAAACTTCAGACGGGCATGTATATGTGCTTTCTTGAGCAGGGGGACCTTGCAGGCGCTGGAGGATTTCAGTCCTTCATGGTGTAGTGTGTTACCAATTGTTTTCTTGGTGACTATGGTCCCAGCTGCCTTGAGATCATTGACAAGATCCTCCCATGTAGTTCTGAGCCGATTCCTCACCGTTCTCATGATCATTGCAACTCCACGAGGTGAGATCTTGCATGGAGCCCCAGGCTGAGGGAGATTGACAGTTCATTTGTGTTTCTTCCATTTGCGAATAATCGCACCAACTGTTGTCACCTTCTCACTAAGCTGCTTGGCGATGGTCTTGTAGCCCATTCCAGCCTTGTGTAGGTCTACAATCTTGTCCCTGACATCCTTGGAGAGCTATTTGGTCTTGGCCATGGTGGAGAGTTTGGAATCTGATTGATTGATTGCTTCTGTGGACAGGTGTCTTTTATACAGGTAACAAACTGAGATTAGGAGCACTCCCTTTAAGAGTGTGCTCCTAATCTCAGCTCATTACCTGTATAAATGACACCTGGGAGCCAGAAATCTTTCTGATTGAGAGGGGGTCAAATACTTATTTCCCTCATTAAAATGCAAATCAATTTATAACATTTTTGACATGCGTTTGTCTGGATTTTGTTGTTGTTATTCTGTCTCTCACTGTTCAAATAAACCTGCCATTAAAATGATAGACTGATCATTTCTTTGTCAGTGGGAAAACGTACAAAATCAGCAGGGGATCAAATACTTTTTCCCCCTCACTTTATAGAATCTATTAGCCAAAATGTATAATCACATTAATCAAACTACCGTTTCCCAAATTCTGTAAAGAATCTTGTCACTAAGGAGTCGTTCATTATCATGAAGTTAAGTTAATATAGTAGCGATCCTCGCAATATGAGCCACGTTACAGTTCACACGAAGTGGGTTAAGCCTATTGGCGCGATATGTATTGCCGACCAGCACATTACAATCTTGGCAATGGACGCTTGGACAGTCCTGGTTACTCCACTAAATTGGATTATAACCCCCCCCTCTCTCTCTGTCTCTCTCTGTCTCTCTCTCTCTCTCTCTCTCTCTCTCTCTCTCTCTCTCTCTCTCTCTCTCTCTCTCTCTCGCTCTCTCTCTCTCTTTGTCTCTCTCTCTCTCTCTCTCTCTCTCTGCCTTTCTCTCTCTCTACCACTCAATTAAATTAAATTAAATGGGTTTTATTGGCATGGGAAACATATGTTTACAAAGCAAGTGAAATAGATAATAAGTTTATGACTTATTCATTTTTTAGATGATTTCACAAAATAGACAATTGACTTTGAATTGGTTCAGGGACTGGATGTGGAAATGTTCAGCCAACATATCTGACTATGTGGGCTATATAATATTATAATATTATATAACAGGCAGAACGAATCATGACTTGTTTATCCCCCACGGTTACCAAGGCCACAAGCTCTCCTGCAATGGAACCGGTAGGGCAGCTCAAACGGCTTCTTGACGAGGGAAAAGATGTCAAGGCCCCGTGTAGCTCAGTTGGTTTGAGCATGGCGCTTGCAACGCCAGGGTTGTGGGTTCAATTCCCATGGGGGGGGGGGCAGTATGAAAATGGATGCACTCACCTAACTGTAAGTCGCTCTGGATAAGAGCGTCTGCTAAATGACTTAAAATGTAAATGTACAGGTGGTCACAACTGACAGATCGCCCTCCATTTGAAAGATGATGAGAGAGTCCTATTCAGATATTGAACATCAGTTCGACACATGGCGTACAGGTTAGTAGTTGATGCTGTCATATGTTTATTCAACTTCCAGCTTGGCTGAAGTGAATTAGCTGATTAGTCTTGATTTACTCCGCCATGTCATTTTTCTCTGTTGAAAAATAGGACTGAAGAAGAAATTGGTGGCTCTGCACTGCAAAGACCTTACGCCTTGGGTGAAGAGTGTCTGAAATCATCTGTGGTGGAGCTGTATCTCATGGGGAGGAGATAAAGTCATCTGTGGTGGAGCTGTATCTCATGTGGAGGAGATCAAGTCATCTGTGGTGGAGCTGTATCTCATGTGGAGGAGATCAAGTCATCTGTGGTGGAGCTGTATCTCATGTGGAGGAGATAAAGTCATCTGTGGTGGAGCTGTATCTCATGTGGAGGAGATAAAGTCATCTGTGGTGGAGCTGTATCTCATGTGGAGGAGATGAAGTCATCTGTGGTGGAGCTGTATCTCATGTGGAGGAGATAAAGTCATCTGTGGTGGAGCTGTATCTCATTAGGAGGTAAAGTCATCTGTGGTGGAGCTGTATCTCATGTGGAGGAGATCAAGTCATCTGTGGTGGAGCTGTATCTCATGTGGAGGAGATAAAGTCATCTGTGGTGGAGCTGTATCTCATGTGGAGGAGATAAAGTCATCTGTGGTGGAGCTGTATCTCATGGAGAGGAGATAAAGTCATCTGTGGTGGAGCTGTATCTCATGTGGAGGAGATAAAGTCATCTGTGGTGGAGCTGTATCTCGTGTGGAGGAGGTAAAGTCATCTGTGATGGAGCTGTATCTCATGTAGAGGAGATCAAGTCATCTGTGGTGGAGCTGTATCTCATGGAGAGGAGATAAAGTCATCTGTGGTGGAGCTGTATCTCATGTGGAGGAGATAAAGTCATCTGTGGTGGAGCTGTATCTCATGTGGAGGAGATAAAGTAATCTGTGGTGGAGCTGTATCTCATGTGGAGGAGATCAAGTCATCTGTGGTGGAGCTGTATCTCATGTGGAGGAGATGAAGTCATCTGTGGTGGAGCTGTATCTCATTAGGAGGAGATGAAGTCATCTGTGGTGGAGCTGTATCTCATGTGGAGGAGATAAAGTCATCTGTGGTGGAGCTGTATCTCATGTGGAGGAGATGAAGTCATCTGTGGTGGAGCTGTATCTCATTAGGAGGAGATGAAGTCATCTGTGGTGGAGCTGTATCTCATTAGGAGGAGATGAAGTCATCTGTGGTGGAGCTGTATCTCATGTGGAGGAGATAAAGTCATCTGTGGTGGAGCTGTATCTCATGTGGAGGAGATCAAGTCATCTGTGGTGGAGCTGTATCTCATGTAGAGGAGATCAAGTCATCTGTGGTGGAGCTGTATCTCATGTGGAGGAGATAAAGTCATCTGTGGTGGAGCTGTATCTCATGTAGAGGAGATAAAGTCATCTGTGGTGGAGCTGTATCTCATGTAGAGGAGATAAAGTCATCTGTGGTGGAGCTGTATCTCATGTGGAGGAGATAAAGTCATCTGTGGTGGAGCTGTATCTCATGTGGAGGAGATCAAGTCATCTGTGGTGGAGCTGTATCTCATGTGGAGGGGAGATCAAGTCATCTGTGGTGGAGCTGTATCTCATGTGGAGGAGATAAAGTCATCTGTGGTGGAGCTGTATCTCATGTGGAGGAGATAAAGTCATCTGTGGTGGAGCTGTATCTCATTAGGAGGAGATAAAGTCATCTGTGGTGGAGCTGTATCTCATGTGGAGGAGATAAAGTAATCTGTGGTGGAGCTGTATCTCATGTGGAGGAGATAAAGTCATCTGTGGTGGAGCTGTATCTCATGTGGAGGAGATAAAGTCATCTGTGGTGGAGCTGTATCTCATGTGGAGGAGATAAAGTCATCTGTGGTGGAGCTGTATCTCATGTGGAGGAGATAAAGTCATCTGTGGTGGAGCTGTATCTCATGTGGAGGAGATAAAGTCATCTGTGGTGGAGCTGTATCTCATGTGGAGGAGATAAAGTCATCTGTGGTGGAGCTGTATCTCATGTGGAGGAGATAAAGTCATCTGTGGTGGAGCTGTATCTCATGTGGAGGAGATAAAGTCATCTGTGGTGGAGCTGTATCTCATGTGGAGGAGATAAAGTCATCTGTGGTGGAGCTGTATCTCATGTGGAGGAGATAAAGTCATCTGTGGTGGAGCTGTATCTCATGTGGAGGAGATCAAGTCATCTGTGGTGGAGCTGTATCTCATGTGGAGGAGATAAAGTCATCTGTGGTGGAGCTGTATCTCATGTGGAGGAGATAAAGTCATCTGTGGTGGAGCTGTATCTCATGTGGAGGAGATCAAGTCATCTGTGGTGGAGCTGTATCTCATGTGGAGGAGATAAAGTCATCTGTGGTGGAGCTGTATCTCATGTGGAGGAGATAAAGTCATCTGTGGTGGAGCTGTATCTCATGTGGAGGAGATAAAGTCATCTGTGGTGGAGCTGTATCTCATGTGGAGGAGATAAAGTCATCTGTGGTGGAGCTGTATCTCATGTGGAGGAGATAAAGTCATCTGTGGTGGAGCTGTATCTCATGTGGAGGAGATAAAGTCATCTGTGGTGGAGCTGTAGCTCATGTGGAGGAGATGGAGGTAATTACATGAATTAACAGTGTAACTGTAGAATAACAACCTTTCTGTCTCACTTCCCTCAGCTGGTCTCACACCACTCTGAAGAGTTTGAGACAGTATCACCCATCTCCCGCTGAATACTTTCCGAATGCACTGTAATCACCCATCTCCCGCTGAATACTTTCCGAATGCACTGTAATCACCCATCTGATATTTCCGAAGCCTGTAATATCTCCGTGTATTTCGAATGCACTGTAATCACCCATCTCCCGCTGAATACTTTCCGAATGCACTGTACACTTTAGCACTTGTTTTGTCATGTTGGGATGGCAATGCAATCATTGGCCTGTCCAGACACATCTATTCTAACAAAAAGGACAGGTATATGGCACATCCAGGATAGTTTGGTTGACTTGGTGAATGTGGGGGGGTTTCCTTTTGTGGGGGATGGTGCTGCCTTTCAATTGTGCTCAGAGGCACCCTTTTTGTCTGTGGGGGTCTGACTATCTCCACTACACTAATCTGATCAACTGCATCCAGCCTGAGTACGATGTAGGAACCCATGAAGAGTCCCATATGTTCTGTCTAATTTATATGTATGGCAACGTCCTGTTTAGACTGTATTGACTGGTTCATCTCCTTCTGGTGAAGCATGTCCTGCAGAGACGCATGGACACCTACTGGGAGCACAAATCCTGTGGAAGAGGCCGTCGTCTGTCTGCCAATATAGACCCCATCCTCTACATTACATTACAGCAGACCCATCACATCCTCTACATTACAACAGACCCATCACATCCTCTACATTACATTACAACAGACCCATCACATCCTCTACATTACATTACAACAGACCCATCACATCCTCTACATTACATTACAACAGACCCATCACATCCTCTACATTACAACAGACCCATCACATCCTCTACATTACATTACAACAGACCCATCACATCCTCTACATTACATTACAACAGACCCATCACATCCTCTACATTACATTACAACAGACCCATCACATCCTCTACATTACAACAGACCCATCACATCCTCTACATTACAACAGACCCATCACATCCTCTACATTACATTACAACAGACCCATCACATCCTCTACATTACATTACAACAGACCCATCACATCCTCTACATTACATTACAACAGACCCATCACATCCTCTACATTACATTACAACAGACCCATCACATCCTCATTACATTACAACAGACCCATCACATCCTCTACATTACATTACAACAGACCCATCACATCCTCTACATTACATTACAGCAGACCCATCACATCCTCTACATTACATTACAACAGACCCATCACATCCTCTACATTACATTACAACAGACCCATCACATCCTCTACATTACAACAGACCCATCACATCCTCTACATTACATTACAACAGACCCATCACATCCTCTACATTACATTACAACAGACCCATCACATCCTCTACATTACATTACAACAGACCCATCACATCCTCTACATTACAACAGACCCATCACATCCTCTACATTACATTACAACAGACCCATCACATCCTCTACATTACATTACAACAGACCCATCACATCCTCTACATTACATTACAACAGACCCATCACATCCTCTACATTACATTACAACAGACCCATCACATCCTCTACATTACAACAGACCCATCACATCCTCTACATTACATTACAACAGACCCATCACATCCTCTACATTACATTACAACAGACCCATCACATCCTCTAATTACATTACAACAGACCCATCACATCCTCTACATTACAACAGACCCATCACATCCTCTACATTACATTACAACAGACCCATCACATCCTCTACATTACATTACAACAGACCCATCACATCCTCTACATTACATTACAACAGACCCATCACATCCTCTACATTACAACAGACCCATCACATCCTCTACATTACATTACAACAGACCCATCACATCCTCTACATTACATTACAACAGACCCATCACATCCTCTACATTACATTACAACAGACCCATCACATCCTCTACATTACAACAGACCCATCACATCCTCTACATTACAACAGACCCATCACATCCTCTACATTACATTACAACAGACCCATCACATCCTCTACATTACATTACAACAGACCCATCACATCCTCTACATTACATTACAACAGACCCATCACATCCTCTACATTACATTACAACAGACCCATCACATCCTCTACATTACAACAGACCCATCACATCCTCTACATTACATTACAACAGACCCATCACATCCTCTACATTACATTACAACAGACCCATCACATCCTCTACATTACATTACAACAGACCCATCACATCCTCTACATTACATTACAACAGACCCATCACATCCTCTACATTACATTACAACAGACCCATCACATCCTCTACATTACATTACAACAGACCCATCACATCCTCTACATTACAACAGACCCATCACATCCTCTACATTACAACAGACCCATCACATCCTCTACATTACATTACAACAGACCCATCACATCCTCTACATTACATTACAACAGACCCATCACATCCTCTACATTACATTACAACAGACCCATCACATCCTCTACATTACATTACAACAGACCCATCACATCCTCTACATTACAACAGACCCATCACATCCTCTACATTACATTACAACAGACCCATCACATCCTCTACATTACAACAGACCCATCACATCCTCTACATTACATTACAACAGACCCATCACATCCTCTACATTACAACAGACCCATCACATCCTCTACATTACATTACAACAGACCCATCACATCCTCTAATTACATTACAACAGACCCATCACATCCTCTACATTACATTACAACAGACCCATCACATCCTCTACATTACATTACAACAGACCCATCACATCCTCTACATTACATTACAACAGACCCATCACATCCTCTACATTACATTACAACAGACCCATCACATCCTCTACATTACATTACAACAGACCCATCACATCCTCTACATTACAACAGACCCATCACATCCTCTTACATTACAACAGACCCATCACATCCTCTACATTACATTACAACAGACCCATCACATCCTCTACATTACATTACAACAGACCCATCACATCCTCTACATTACATTACAACAGACCCATCACATCCTCTACATTACATTACAACAGACCCATCACATCCTCTACATTACAACAGACCCATCACATCCTCTACATTACATTACAACAGACCCATCACATCCTCTACATTACATTACAACAGACCCATCACATCCTCTACATTACATTACAACAGACCCATCACATCCTCTACATTACATTACAACAGACCCATCACATCCTCTACATTACATTACAACAGACCCATCACATCCTCTACATTACATTACAACAGACCCATCACATCCTCTACATTACATTACAACAGACCCATCACATCCTCATACATTACAACAGACCCATCACATCCTCTACATTACATTACAACAGACCCATCACATCCTCTACATTACATTACAACAGACCCATCACATCCTCCTTACATTACAACAGACCCATCACATCCTCTACATTACATTACAACAGACCCATCACATCCTCTACATTACATTACAACAGACCCATCACATCCTCTACATTACATTACAACAGACCCATCACATCCTCTAATTACATTACAACAGACCCATCACATCCTCTACATTACATTACAACAGACCCATCACATCCTCTACATTACATTACAACAGACCCATCACATCCTCTAATTACATTACAACAGACCCATCACATCCTCTACATTACATTACAACAGACCCATCACATCCTCTACATTACATTACAACAGACCCATCACATCCTCTTACATTACAACAGACCCATCACATCCTCTACATTACATTACAACAGACCCATCACATCCTCTACATTACATTACAACAGACCCATCACATCCTCTACATTACATTACAACAGACCCATCACATCCTCTACATTACATTACAACAGACCCATCACATCCTCTACATTACATTACAACAGACCCATCACATCCTCTACATTACATTACAACAGACCCATCACATCCTCTACATTACATTACAACAGACCCATCACATCCTCTACATTACAACAGACCCATCACATCCTCTACATTACATTACAACAGACCCATCACATCCTCTACATTACATTACAACAGACCCATCACATCCTCATTACATTACAACAGACCCATCACATCCTCTACATTACATTACAACAGACCCATCACATCCTCTACATTACATTACAACAGACCCATCACATCCTCTACATTACATTACAACAGACCCATCACATCCTCTACATTACATTACAACAGACCCATCACATCCTCTATTACATTACAACAGACCCATCACATCCTCTACATTACAACAGACCCATCACATCCTCTACATTACATTACAACAGACCCATCACATCCTCTACATTACATTACAACAGACCCATCACATCCTCTACATTACATTACAACAGACCCATCACATCCTCTACATTACAACAGACCCATCACATCCTCTACATTACATTACAACAGACCCATCACATCCTCTATACATTACAACAGACCCATCACATCCTCTAATTACATTACAACAGACCCATCACATCCTCTACATTACATTACAACAGACCCATCACATCCTCTACATTACATTACAACAGACCCATCACATCCTCTACATTACATTACAACAGACCCATCACATCCTCTACATTACAACAGACCCATCACATCCTCTATTACATTACAACAGACCCATCACATCCTCTACATTACATTACAACAGACCCATCACATCCTCTACATTACATTACAACAGACCCATCACATCCTCTACATTACATTACAACAGACCCATCACATCCTCTACATTACAACAGACCCATCACATCCTCTACATTACATTACAACAGACCCATCACATCCTCTACATTACATTACAACAGACCCATCACATCCTCAAATTACATTACAACAGACCCATCACATCCTCTACATTACATTACAACAGACCCATCACATCCTCTAATTACATTACAACAGACCCATCACATCCTCTACATTACATTACAACAGACCCATCACATCCTCTACATTACATTACAACAGACCCATCACATCCTCTACATTACAACAGACCCATCACATCCTCTACATTACAACAGAACCATCACATCCTTCTTACATTACAACAGACCCATCACATCCTCTACATTACATTACAACAGACCCATCACATCCTCTACATTACATTACAACAGACCCATCACATCCTCTACATTACATTACAACAGACCCATCACATCCTCTACATTACATTACAACAGACCCATCACATCCTCTACATTACAACAGACCCATCACATCCTCTACATTACATTACAACAGACCCATCACATCCTCTACATTACATTACAACAGACCCATCACATCCTCTACATTACAACAGACCCATCACATCCTCTACATTACATTACAACAGACCCATCACATCCTCTACATTACATTACAACAGACCCATCACATCCTCTAATACATTACAACAGACCCATCACATCCTCTACATTACATTACAACAGACCCATCACATCCTCTACATTACATTACAACAGACCCATCACATCCTCTACATTACATTACAACAGACCCATCACATCCTCTACATTACATTACAACAGACCCATCACATCCTCTACATTACAACAGACCCATCACATCCTCTACATTACATTACAACAGACCCATCACATCCTCTACATTACAACAGACCCATCACATCCTCTACATTACATTACAACAGACCCATCACATCCTCTACATTACATTACAACAGACCCATCACATCCTCTACATTACAACAGACCCATCACATCCTCTACATTACAACAGACCCATCACGTCCTCTACATTACAACACAACAGACCCATCACATCCTCTGCCTCCTTGAATCCTTTAAGCTTTTTTCTTTAATTCCCCCTTTAGATGACCAGGTGCTATGCTTCCCCCTTTAGATGACCAGGTACTATGCTTCCCCCTTTAGATGACCAGGTACTATGCTTCCCCCTTTAGATGACCAGACATGCATCACCCTTTACATTACCAGACTATGCTTCCCCTTTACATGACCAGGTACGCTTCCCCCTTTAGATGACCAGGTACTATGCTTCCCCCTTTAGATGACCAGGTACTATGCTTCCCCCTTTAGATGACCAGGTACTATGCTTCCCCCTTTAGATGACCAGGTACTATGCTTCCCCCTTTAGATGACCAGGTACTATGCTTCCCCCTTTAGATGACCAGGTGCTATGCTTCCCCCTTTAGATGACCAGACTGCTTCCCCTTTAGATGACCAGTACACCCCTTTAGATGACCAGGGCTATGCTTCCCTAGATGACCAGGTGCTATGCTTCCCCCTTTAGATTACCAGGTACCCTTTAGATTACCAGGGCACCCCCTTTAGATGACCAGGTGCTATTTCCTTTAGATGACCAGGCTATGCTTCCCCTTTAGATGACCAGGTGCTATCTCCCTTTAGATGACCAGGGCTATCTTCCCCTTTAGATTACCAGGACGCTTCCCCTTTAGATGACCAGGTACTATGCTTCCCCCTTTAGATGACCAGGTGCTATGCTTCCCCCTTTAGATGACCAGGTGCTATGCTTCCCCCTTTAGATGACCAGGTACTATGCTTCCCCCTTTAGATGACCAGGTACTATGCTTCCCCCTTTAGATGACCAGGTACTATGCTTCCCCCTTTAGATGACCAGGTGCTATGCTTCCCCCTTCTCACAGTTAGGCATAATACCTCTAATTCCATTATCTCCTTCAGTTTGATCCTCAATTCATGCCCCTTGGTTGGAAAGCGAGGAGGAGGAGGCAGTGATCCCTTCCCATTTTTCATTACATCTACATTTAAGTATTATTTGCAGACAGTCGTCACTATGAGAATGAAAACCCCCTGAAAACACGGAATAGTCTGTTATCACCGTCTACAGCCTGCAGTGAAATGGGTTGATCAGTTGATTGACAGGTGTAGCCAACTGTAGAATGATAAACGATCAACTGTCCCCTAGAGAGGATGTTTGCCATCAACTGTCCCCTAGAGAGGATGTTCGCCATCAGCTGTCCCCTAGAGAGGATGTTCGCCATCAACTGTCCCCTAGAGAGGATGTTCGCCATCAACTGTCCCCTAGAGAGGATGTTCGCCATCAGCTGTCCCCTAGAGAGGATGTTCGCCATCAACTGTCCCCTAGAGAGGATGTTCGCCATCAGCTGTCCCCTAGAGAGGATGTTCGCCATCAACTGTCCCCTAGAGTGGATGTTCGCCATCAACTGTCCCCTAGAGTGGGTGTTCGCCAATGTTTATAGTTGATGTATAGTTTATCGTTATACAGGTGTAGCATCTTAATTTGATCACGCTGTTGTCGCAGAATTATCCTGCGCTGCAGTTCTCTTTCTCTCCATGCGGGGAGGCAGTCGAGTCTAAAGTCATCTTTTGGCAGCAAAATATAACAGAAATAACAGTAATATATATTCAGAAATAGCCTAATAGCCTAATTGCCTAATTGTCAACTCAAAATTCATGACAATCACTGGATTAGGATGCATACCCGTATCAAAAACCGTGGATTGATAGCAGCCTTGCAGGAAAACTGAAAGGTAGAGATGCTGCTTATAAACAGGGCAAGGTGACCGGGGGACAATAGTTTGGTTAAACAGTTCAAATACGAGCTACGCAGATCCATCAAGATGGTGAGATACAAGTATAGGGACAAAGAGGAGGAGGAATTCAGCGGGTCGGACACGGGGCGTATGTGGCAGGGGCTTCCAGCGGCAGGGGCTTCCAGCGGGTCGGACACGAGTCGTATGTGGCAGGGGCTTCCATCGGGTCGGACACAGGGGCGTATGTGGCAGGGGCTTCCAGCGGGTCGGACACGAGGCGTATGTGGAAGGGGCTTCCAGCGGGTCGGACACGGGGCGTATGTGGCAGGGGCTTCCAGCGGGTCGGACACGGGGCGTATGTGGCAGGGGCTTCCAGCAGGTCGGACACAGGGGCGTATGTGGCAGGGGCTTCCAGTGGGTCGGACACAGGGGCGTATGTGGCAGGGGCTTCCAGCGGCAGGGGCTTCCAGCGGGTCGGACACAGGGGCGTATGTGGCAGGTTCTTCCAGCGGGTCGGACACAGGGGCGTATGTGGCAGGTTCTTCCAGCGGGTCGGACACGAGGCGTATGTGGCAGGGGCTTCCAGCGGGTCGGACACGGGGCGTATGTGGCAGGGGCTTCTAACGATCACGGATTACAAAAAGAAAGCCAGCCACATCACGGTCACCAACGTCACCCTACCGGAGGAGATAAACACCATTTTTTCTCAAGAGCGGAGCACAATGACCCTGAGCCCCCGAGGAGAGCCCCCGATGAGAACGTGGGCTACACACTCAACGTCTCCACGGAGGACGTATGGAAGTCATTTAAACGTGTTAACCCTCGCAAGGCTGCCGGCCCAGACGGCATCCTTAGTCACACACTCAGAGCATGTGCAGACCAGCTGGCTGTTGTGTTCTCTGACGTTTTCAATCTCTCTCTAGCTCAGGCCGCTAACACTAAGACGTCATTTACAAACGAAGCATTTGTGTTTAGTGAGTCCGCCAGATCAGAGGGGATGTTGTCTTGATGTTCTCTTGATAAATGTGTTAATTGGACACTTTTCCTGTCCTGCTAAGCGTTCGAAATGTAACGAGTACTTTTGGGTGTCAGGGATAATGTATGGAGTAAAAAGTAGTAGTAGTGAAGTAAAAGTAATCAAAAATATAAATAGTAAAGTCAAGTACAGATTTTAAAAAATGACGGTGTTAGAGTCAAAAAAAAGTATATCATATCGTTAAAGATAATATTCCGATATGTGGTCTAAGGCTCTGCATCTCAGTGCTAGCTGGGCCACTAGAGATCCTGGTTCGAATCCAGGCTCTGTCGTAGCCGGCCGCGACCGGGAGACCCATGGGGCGGCGCACCATTGGCCCAGCGTCGTCCAGGGTAGGGGAGGGAATGGCCGGCAGGGATGTAGCTCAGTTGGTAGAGCATGGCGTTTGCAACTCCAGGGTTGTGGGTTCGATTCCCACGGGGGGCCAGTATGAAAAAATAAAAGAATAATGTATGCACTCACTAACTGTATAAGAGTCTGGATAAGAGTGTCTGCTAAATGACTAAAATGTAAAATGTAACTGTCTCCATTCCCAACCTTGCACACAATAATGTGTTTCCTGTTTTCCTGCTCTTTTCAGGAAGCCAAGAGCACCGAATCGATAAAGAGGCTTCTGAACGTCGCAGTGGAGCCCTCGATTACTCGACAACTAGCGTTTGAGATTGACTCGTGAACGCGCCTATCGAGTGATCGAGTGCTAAACGTTTTCTGTTAGAGATTCAGCCTACATTTAAAATAAAAACGTCATCATTTTGACTACAGAATGTAAAAATAAAAAAATAAAAAAATGGTATGGTCCTGGAGATAATGAATATGAGGTTAGAAAGGATCCATTTGAACTTACCTCTGCTCCAAGTTTGCCTCCAGGTTCTGCAGTCAGAAGAATAGACAAGGAGAGAGAAAGAGGAGAGGCGTGTCTTATAGTGGAACAGCCCAGCAGTCTCCTCCCACCTCACCACTCCCACTACCGTCCTCCTCACCAAGTGATTTTCAGAGAAGACAGATCATGTCTTCAGCGGAGGGGACAGTAGGGGGTTGCAGGATGCCAAACACATCAAGAAGGATGAGAGGGGATACCTTTTCTTCAGCAGAGGCTGTTGGAGCCACATTCTCTGTTCTTAATCGGTGTTGTTTTTATACATTTACATTTTAGTCATTTAGCAGACGCTCTTATCCAGAGCGACTTACAGGAGCAATTAGGGTTAAGTGCCTTGCTCAAGGGCACATCGAAATGTTTACAAATTAAATAAAGTTCAAGAGTAAACATTTGCTTAACAAGTCACATAATAAGTTGCATGGGACTACCTACAGGTGATCCATAGTATGACCATTTTAAAACAATTCCATATGTAAGCTTAGCAGTCCTTATTATTAGACTCACAAGGTATCACTGAGTACCAGAGATGGGACCGAGTCCTTATTATTAGACTCACAAGGTATCACTGAGTACCAGAGATGGGACCGAGTCCTTATTATTAGACTCACAAGGTATCACTGAGTACCAGAGATGGGACCGAGTCCTTATTATTAGACTCACAAGGTATCACTGAGTACCAGAGATGGGACCGAGTCCTTATTATTAGACTCACAAGGTATCACTGAGTACCAGAGATGGGACCGAGTCCTTATTATTAGACTCACAAGAAAGTCTCAAGTCTCGGGTCCGAGTCTCAAGTCGATTCCCAAGTAGAACGGGTCAAGAATCGAGTCAAGTCCAAGTCCAGCCTTATAAGAGCAAGTCAAGTCAAGTCCAGTCACAAGTTTTCAAGTCAAGTCTCAAGTCATGTAAAAAAAACAATCTATACATGCAATGACTTGTTCAACTACAAATATTTGTCTGTTTATTGAGGACAGACAGCCCTTTTCATTATTTAGTCTAAAACATATTTTTATTAGCCTATGTAATTGTAAAATATGGACCTTGTACATGTGTTAAGGGCATAAAATCAGCTGAAGGCAAGGCAGGTTGGCGTGCTCAGAGTGTAGATTTATTTACAGGTCTTGGTGATCCAAAGGTGAAACTCTCATATCATACAAAATATACATTTTTGTAATTTAGCAGACGCTCTTATCCAGAGCAACTTACAGGAGCAATTAGGGTTAAGTGTCTTGCTCAAGGGCACATCGACAGATTTTTCACCTAGTCGGCTCAGGGATTAGAACCAGCGACCTTTCAGTTACTGGCACAACGCTCTTAACCACTAAGCTACCTGCTGCCCCCCGACATATTTATGACATATTGCAATTTATAATGTGGTGATGAATGTATTATGAAAGTGAGGAATTATGAACTGGCAATATGGAGTCCCACCTACACTCTCAGGAAGAAAAAAGGTCCCGAACTGTCCTTAAAGGACTCCGCTTGTCACCGTAGTGCCTTTCAACAAGGAACATGTGGAATTGGATTTTAGTGTCCTCTCTGAATTGACTGGAATTGAAATGGAATTGACCCCAAACCCTGCTTTACTGCCTTAGCGCACAATATAACATGCCACATTTTTCCTAAACTCATCATTCATTCACACCCCTTTTTACTTCTTCCACGTTGTCGTTGTGTTACAGCCTGAATTTAAAATGGATTACATTTAGATTTTGTGTCACTGGCCTACACACAATACCCCCATAATGTCAAAGTGGAATTATGTTTTTAGAAATATTTACAAATTAAATAAAGTTTAAGAGTAAACATTTGCTTAACAAGTCACATAATAAATTGTATGGGACTACCTACAAAAACAATTCCATATGTAAGTTTAGCACCCCCCCAAGGTGAAACTCTCATATCATACAAAATATACATTTTTGTAATTTAGCAGACGCTCTTATCCAGAGCGACTTACAGGAGCAATTAGGGTTAAGTGTCTTGCTCAAGGGCACATCGGCAGATTTTTCACCTAGTCAGCTCGGGGATTAGAACCAGCGACCTTTCGAGTACTGGCACAACGCTCTTAACCACTAAGCTACCTGCCACCTTACACATACAAGTATAGTTCTCAAATATACATGGGCAATAACCTGTCCTATCTGAATGGACACCAGTAGAGAGCAAGACTGTACACCCTCCCCTTGAGAAACCAAATCCAATCTGTCTAACAGGAGTTCAAAAAGGTAGGCCGAGAAAATAAGCACTCGAACCCCAGGACCATACAATTACTCAATTGGCAATTAGAGTGTGGAGAGTAAAGAGAGTGTGGAGAGTGAAGAGAGTGAGGAGAGTGAGGAGAGTGAGGAGAGTGTGGAGAGTGAAGAGAGTGAAGAGAGTGAGGAGAGTGAGGAGAGTGAGGAGAGTGTGGAGAGTGAGGAGAGTGAGGAGAGTGAGGAGAGTGAAGAGAGTGAGGAGAGTGTGGAGAGTAAAGAGAGTGTGGAGAGTGTGGAGAGTGAAGAGAGTGAGGAGAGTGAGGAGAGTGTGGAGAGTGAAGAGAGTGAAGAGAGTGAGGAGAGTGTGGAGAGTGTGGAGAGTGAGGAGAGTGAGGAGAGTGAGGAGAGTGTGGAGAGTGAGGAGAGTGTGGAGAGTGAAGAGAGTGAGGAGAGTGAGGAGAGTGAGGAGAGTGAGGAGAGTGAGGAGAGTGAAGAGAGTGAGAGGAGAGTGAGGAGAGTGAGGAGAGTGAGGAGAGTGTGGAGAGTGAAGAGAGTGTGGAGAGTGAGGAGAGTGTGGAGAGTGAAGAGAGTGAGGAGAGTGTGGAGAGTGAAGAGAGTGAGGAGAGTGTGGAGAGTGAAGAGAGTGAGGAGAGTGTGGAGAGTGAGGAGAGTGAGGAGAGTGAGGAGAGTGAGGAGAGTGAAGAGAGTGAGGAGAGTGAGGAGAGTGAGGAGAGTGAGGAGAGTGAGGAGAGTGAGGAGAGTGAGGAGAGTGAGGAGAGTGAAGAGAGTGAGGAGAGTGTGGAGAGTGAGGAGAGTGAGGAGAGTGAGGAGAGTGAGAGAGTGAGGAGAGTGAGGAGAGTGTGGAGAGTGAGGAGAGTGAGGAGAGTGAGGAGAGTGAGGAGAGTGAGGAGAGTGAGGAGAGTGAGGAGAGTGTGGAGAGTGAAGAGAGTGTGGAGAGTGTGGAGAGTGAGGAGAGTGTGGAGAGTGAAGAGAGTGAGGAGAGTGAGGAGAGTGTGGAGAGTGAAGAGAGTGAGGAGAGTGTGGAGAGTGAAGAGAGTGAGGAGAGTGTGGAGAGTGTGGAGAGTGAGGAGAGTGAGGAGAGTGAGGAGAGTGAGGAGAGTGTGGAGAGTGAAGAGAGTGAGGAGAGTGAGGAGAGTGAGGAGAGTGAGGAGAGTGAGGAGAGTGTGGAGAGTGAGGAGAGTGAGGAGAGTGTGGAGAGTGAAGAGAGTGAGGAGAGTGAGGAGAGTGTGGAGAGTGAAGAGAGTGAGGAGAGTGTGGAGAGTGTGGAGAGTGAGGAGAGTGAGGAGAGTGAGGAGAGTGAGGAGAGTGTGGAGATTGAAGAAAGTGAGGAGAGTTTGGAGAGTTCAGAAAGTATTCAGACCCCTTCCCTTTTTCCACATTTTGTTACGTTACAGCCTTATTCTAAAATTGATTAAATTATCAATCTACACACAATACCCCATAATGACAAATGGAAAACAGGTTTTTAGATTCTTTTGCCAATTTATTACAAATAAAAAACAGATACCTTATTTACATAAGTATTCAAACCCTTTGCTATGAGACTCGAAATTGAGCTCAGGTGCATCCTGTGTCCATTGATCATCCTTGAGATGTTTCTACAACTTCATTGGAGTCCACCTGTGGTAAATTCAATTGATTTGACATGATTTGGAAAGGCACACACCTGTCTATATAGGGACCCACAGTTGACAGTGCATGTCAGAGCAAGAACCGAGCCATGATGTTAAAGGATTTGTCCATAGAGCTCCGAGACAGGATTGTATCGAGGCACAGATCTGGGGAAGGGTACCAAAACATGTCTGCAGCATTGAAGGTCCCCAAGAACACAGTGGCCTCCATCATCCTTAAATGGAAGAAGTTTGGAAACACCAAGACTCTTCCTAGAGCTGGCCACCCGGCCAAACTGAGCAATTGGGGGAGAAGGGCCTTGGTCAGAAAGGTGACCAAGAACCTGATGGTCACTCTGACAGAGCTCCAGAGTTCCTCTATGGAGATGGGAGAACCTTCCAGAAGGAGAACCATCTCTGCAGCACTCCACCAATCAGGCCTCTATGGCAGAGTGGCCAGATGGAAGCCACTCCTCAGTAAAAGGCACATGACAGCCTGCTTGGAGTTTGCCAAAAGGCACCTACTCTCAGATTATGAGAAACAAGATTCTCTGGTCTGATGAAACCAAGATTGAACGCTTTGGCCTGAATGCCAAGCGTCACGTCTGGAGGAAACCTGGCACCATCCCTACAGTGAAGCATGGTGGTGGCAGCATCATGCTGTGGGGATGTTTATCAGCGGCAGGGACTGGGAGACTAGTCAGGATCGAGGCAAAGATGAACGGAGCAAAGTACAGAGAGATCCTTGATGAAAACCTGCTCCAGAGCACTCAGGATCTCAGACTGGGGCGAAGGTTCACCTTCCAACAGGACAACGACCCTAAGCACACAGCCAAGACAACGCAGGAGTGGCTTCAGGGCAAGTCTCTGAATGTCCTTGAGTGGCCCAGCCAGAGCCCAGACTTGAACCCGATCAAACATCTCTGGAGAGACCTGAAAATAGCTGTGCAGCGACGCTCCCCATCCAACCTGACAGAGCTTGAGAGGATCTGCAGAGAAGAATGGGAGAAACTCCCCAAATACAGGTGTGCCAAGCTTGTAGCGTCATACCCAAGAAGAATCGAGGCTGTAATCGCTGCCAAAAGGTGCTTCAACAAAGTACTGAGTAAAGGGTCTGAATACTTATGTAAATGTAATATTTCAGTTTAAACATTTTAATAAATTAGCAAACATTTCTATAAACCTGTTTTTGCTTTGTCATTATGGGGTATTGGGTGTAGATTGATGAGGGGAAAAAACGATTTAATCGATTTTAGAATAAGGCTGTAATGTAACAAAATGTGAAAAAAGTCAAGGGGTCTGAATACTTTCCGAATGCACTGTGTATTAGTGTTTTATTTTTCATTAATTTGTAATAAATGTTAGAATCTTTTGTGTAGAAAAAAATTACAATTCAATGCATTTTAATCCCACTTTGTAACACACAAAATGTGGGAAAAGTCAAGGGGTGTGATTACTTTCTGAAGGCACTGTAAATACTGCTGGTGGTGACTGTGTGACACAGGAGGCTGGTGAGGAGAGGACGGCTCATAATAATGACTGTATATCATAGGAGGCTGGTGAGGGGAGGACTTCTCATAATAATGACTGTATATCACAGGAGGCTGGTGAGGGGAGGACTTCTCATAATAATGACTGTATATCACAGCAGGCTGGTGAGGGGAGGACTTCTCATAATAATAACTGTATATCACAGGAGGCTGGTGAGGGAAGGACGTCTCATAATAATGACTGTATATCACAGGAGGCTGGTGAGGGAAGGACTTCTCATAATAATGACTGTATATCACAGGAGGCTGGTGAGGGGAGGACTTCTCATAATAATTACTGTATGTCACAGGAGGCTGGTGAGGGGAGGACTTCTCATAATAATGACTGTATATCACAGGAGGCTGGTGAGGGGAGGACTTCTCATAATAATTACTGTATATCACAGGAGGCTGGTGAGGGGAGGACTTCTCATAATAATTACTGTATGTCACAGGAGGCTGGTGAGGGGAGGACTTCTCATAATAATTACTGTATATCACAGGAGGCTGGTGAGGGGAGGACTTCTCATAATAATTACTGTATGTCACAGGAGGCTGGTGAGGGGAGGACTTCTCATAATAATTACTGTATGTCACAGGAGGCTGGTGAGGGGAGGACTTCTCATAATAATTACTGTATGTCACAGGAGGCTGGTGAGGGGAGGACTTCTCATAATAATAACTGTATATCACAGCAGGCTGGTGAGGGGAGGTTTGTTGTTTTGAAAGTGTATTGGAAAGTTCTTAGAAGCTAGCTAACTTTTCAGTTTGGATCCGGCGACGCAGTTGGCATCAGTTGCTGGGACTGCTAGTCTCTGTCCAGGGATCCTGCCGACCAAAGACGGGTCGGAGGAGCTGTTTGGCGCAGTAGCTAGCCTATCAAGCTAGCAGGGTTTTCTTGAGGGCTTGAACGCAGCCCGCGACTATTATCTAGTCCAAATATGGCATTATTTCACTATTTATGTGAAAATGGTGGTCCTCTGTAGCTCAGCTGGTAGAGCACGACGCTTGTAACGCCAGGGTAGTGGGTTCGATCCCCGGGACCACCCATACACAAAAAAAAATGTATGCACGCATGACTGTAAGTCGCTTTGGATAAAAGCGTCTGCTAAATGGCATATTATTATTATTGTTATTGAACGCAGCCCGCGACGCGGTTAGCCATTGTGGCTGGGACCGCGGATTGTCCCGGGTTTGTGGCTGTCTAGATCCCTGCTGTTTGTTGTTTTCCATCTTCCCTGTGACCTGTCCTGTCTGGAACTGCGAGGAGTAACTGACACTAACCACCTCTATGGCTGTTCCTCCCCCACCTCCAGCACTGACACTAACCACCTCTATGGCTGTTCCTCCTCCACCTCCAGCACTGACACTAACCAACTCTATGGCTGTTCCTCCCCCACCTCCAGCACTGACACTAACCAACTCTATGGCTGTTCCTCCTCCACCTCCAGCACTGACACTAACCACCTCTATGGCTGTTCCTCCTCCACCTCCAGCACAGAGAGACACCACCTCTATGGCTGTTCCTCCTCCACCTCCAGCACTGACACTAACCACCTCTATGGCTGTTCCTCCTCCACCTCCAGCACAGAGAGACACCACCTCTATGGCTGTTCCTCCTCCACCTCCAGCACTGACACTAACCACCTCTATGGCTGTTCCTCCCCCACCTCCAGCACTGACACTAACCACCTCTATGGCTGATCCTCCTCCACCTCCAGCACTGACACTAACCACCTCTATGGCTGTTCCTCCTCCACCTCCAGCACTGACACTAACCACCTCTATGGCTGTTCCTCCCCCACCTCCAGCACTGACACTAACCCCCTCTATGGCTGATCCTCCTCCATCTCCAGCACTGACACTAACCACCTCTATGGCTGTTCCTCCTCCACCTCCAGCACAGAGAGACACCCCCTCTATGGCTGTTCCTCTTCCACCTCCAGCGACCTGTCCCCCTATGACTCAGTACACTGGCCTTCCCCATGGTCCAACAAGACTATCATGAGGTCTTTGGTTTGAGAACCCTACCAGATGTGGTGCTGCTCCCATTAACGCCCGAAGGCCACTACACCCTCTACAACAAGCCAACCACCAGGCTGGACAATTTGCATCTCTTTTGGTCAGAAGAGTCATTCCTGGGGAGAGGTACAGAATTTGCTCAGGTGTGGCAAACTGGTGTGGAAACAGAGGCCTGATGGCTTTGCCAACCTCAAACTGGTGTGGAAACAGAGGCCAGATGGATTTGCCCAACAACAAACTGGTGTGGAAACAGAGGCCAGATGGCTTTGCCCAACAACAAACTGGTGTGGAAACAGAGGCCAGATGGCTTTGCCCAACAACAAACTGGTGTGGAAACAGAGGCCAGATGGCTTTGCCCAACAACAAACTGGTGTGGAAACAGAGGCCAAATGGCTTTGCCCAACAACAAACTGGTGTGGAAACAGAGCCCAGATGGCTTTGCCCAACAACAAACTGGTGTGGAAACAGAGGCCAGATGGCTTTGCCCAACAACAAACTGGTGTGGAAACAGAGGCCTGATGGCTTTGCCCAACAACAAACTGGTGTGGAAACAGAGGCCAGATGGCTTTGCCCAACAACAAACTGGTATGGAAACAGAGGCCAGATGGCTTTGCCCAACAACAAACTGGTGTGGAAAAAGAGGCCAGATGGCTTTGCCCAACAACAAACTGGTGTGGAAACAGAGGCCAGATGGCTTTGCCCAACAACAAACTGGTGTGGAAACAGAGGCCAGATGGCTTTTCCCAACAACAAACTGGTGTGGAAAAAGAGGCCAGATGGCTTTGCCCAACAACAAACTGGTGTGGAAACAGAGGCCAGATGGCTTTGCCCAACAACAAACTGGTGTGGAAACAGAGGCCAGATGGCTTTGCCCAACAACAAACTGGTGTGGAAACAGAGGCCAGATGGCTTTTCCCAACAACAAACTGGTGTGGAAACAGAGGCCAGATGGCTTTGCCCAACAACAAACTGGTGTGGAAACAGAGGCCAGATGGCTTTGCCCAACAACAAACTGGTGTGGAAACAGAGGCCAGATGGCTTTGCCCAACAACAAACTGGTGTGGAAGCAGAGGCCAGATGGCTTTGCCCAACAACAAACTGGTGTGGAAACAGAGGCCAGATGGCTTTGCCCAACAACAAACTGGTGTGGAAACAGAGGCCAGATGGCTTTGCCCAACAACAAACTGGTGTGGAAGCAGAGGCCAGATGGCTTTGCCCAACAACAAACTGGTGTGGAAACAGAGGCCAGATGGCTTTGCCCAACAACAAACTGGTGTGGAAACAGAGGCCAGATGGCTTTGCCCAACAACAAACTGGTGTGGGAAACAGAGGCCAGATGGCTTTGCCCAACAACAAACTGGTGTGGAAACAGAGGCCAGATGGCTTTGCCCAACAACAAACTGGTGTGGAAACAGAGGCCAGATGGCTTTGCCCAACAACAAACTGGTGTGGAAACAGAGGCCAGATGGCTTTGCCCAACAACAAACTGGTGTGGAAGCAGAGGCCAGATGGCTTTGCCCAACAACAAACTGGTGTGGAAACAGAGGCCAGATGGCTTTTGCCCAACAACAAACTGGTGTGGAAACAGAGGCCAGATGGCTTTGCCCAACAACAAACTGGTGTGGAAGCAGAGGCCAGATGGCTTTGCCCAACAACAAACTGGTGTGGAAACAGAGGCCAGATGGCTTTGCCCAACAACAAACTGGTGTGGAAGCAGAGGCCAGATGGCTTTGCCCAACAACAAACTGGTGTGGAAGCAGAGGCCAGAGGAAACAACCAGTTGAAGCAATACATTGTGCTGGGTGTACAGTTCCAGCTTGGTTCTTCTCTGTGACTTCAAGATGATCAGTGAATGGACTCTTCAGAAACCAACGTTACTTTCCCATTGAAATACATGCAGATGAAAAATAAAGCCATTGTGCCAGTGTTTCTGTCTTTTCACAATAGATTTGAGTCCCATTGTAAAGGTTAGCCTAATGGTCAGTCGGTCCTGCTAATGGGTCATTATCCTAGCCTAATGGCCAGTCGGTCCTGCTAATGGGTCATTATCCTAGCCTAATGGTCAGTCGGTCCTGCTAATGGGTCATTATCCTAGCCTAATGGCCAGTCGGTCCTGCTAATGGGTCATTATCCTAGCCTAATGGTCAGTCGGTCCTGCTAATGGGTCATTATCCTAGCCTAATGGTCAGTCGGTCCTGCTAATGGGTCATTATCCTATCTAGCCTAATGGCCAGTCGGTCCTGCTAATGGGTCATTATCCTAGCCTAATGGCCAGTCGGTCCTGCTAATGGGTCATTATCCTAGCCTAATGGTCAGTCGGTCCTGCTAATGGGTCATTATCCTAGCCTAATGGTCAGTCGGTCCTGCTAATGGGTCATTATCCTAGCCTAATGGCCAATCGATCCTGCTAATGGGTCATTATCCTAGCCTAATGGTCAGTCGGTCCTGCTAATGGGTCATTATCCTAGCCTAATGGTCAGTCGGTCCTGCTAATGGGTCATTATCCTAGCCTAATGGTCAGTCGGTCCTGCTAATGGGTCATTATCCTAGCCTAATGGCCAGTCGGTCCTGCTAATGGAAAATTATCCTAGCCTAATGGCCAATCGGTCCTGCAAATGGAAAATTATCCTATCCTAATGCATGCGCTTAAAACATCTCTCAGGTGTTAGGCTATCGAAAGGTAGAAACTCTGTGTTGTTTTGTCTCCCGGTGCACCCTCCGGTCATTACAAAAGTATACAGTGCCTTCAGAAAGTATTCATACCCCTTGATTGATTTATTCCACATTCTGTTGTCAAAGCCTGAATTCAAAATGGATGAAATGTATGTTTTTCTCACCCATCTACACACAATACCCCAAAGTGAAAACATGTTCGAAATTTTAGCAAATGTATTGAAAATTAAATACAGAAATATCTCATTTGCGTAAGTATTCGCACCCAATGCAATGTTTTGTAGAAACACCTTTGACGGCGATTACAGCATTCAGTCGTCTTGGGCATATCTGTATCAGCTTTGCACATCTGGATTTGGGGATTTTCTCCCATTAAGTTAGATGGGGAGCGGCGATGAACAGCAATCTTCAAGTCTTTCCACAGATTTTCAATGGAATTCAAGTCTGGCCTTTGACTGGGCCACTCAAGGACTTTCTCATTCTTGATCTGAAGCCATTCCAGCATTGCTTTGGCTGTATGCTTGGGGTAATTATCCTGTTGGAACGTAAAAGGTTCTCATCAAGGATGTGCCTGTATTTGGTTCCATTCACTGTTCCCTCCATCCTTACCAGTCTCCCAGTCCCTGCCACTGAAAAGCATCCCCATAACATGATGCTGCCACCACCATGCTTTACGGTAGGGATGGTGTTAGACGGGTGATGAGGTTTGCTTGGTTGAAATTTTAAACGTGTATTTTTTCATATATAGACACATCCTATGTGTTTTAATCAAATCAACTATAGTCTGATAGCTTGTCTGATGCTTTAAGCGCTCTGTTTGATTGAAATAATGAAGACACACAAATGACTAGAGGGAGACCGACCGCAATTGATTTGATTGTGCCGGGCGGGGTCAGACTTGCTGCGCTGTGTTTAAAAAAAAAAGGACAGCAAGTGACTGAGTGTGAACGTTTACTGGTTGCTCAGGAGGTAACGGGGAACGTTTACTGGTTGCTCAGGAGGTAAAGGGGAATGTTTACTGGTTGCTCAGGAGGTAACGGGGGAATGTTTACTGGTTGCTCAGGAGGTAACGGGGGAATGTTTACTGGTTGCTCAGGAGGTAAAGGGGAATGTTTACTGGTTGCTCAGGAGGTAAAGGGGAATGTTTACTGGTTGCTCAGGAGGTAACGGGGAATGTTTACTGGTTGCTCAGGAGGTAAAGGGGAATGTTTACTGGTTGCTCAGGAGGTAACGGGGAATGTTTACTGGTTGCTCAGGAGGTAACGGGGAACGTTTACTGGTTGCTCAGGAGGTAACGGGGAATGTTTACTGGTTGCTCAGGAGGTAACGGGGAATGTTTACTGGTTGCTCAGGAGGTAACGGGGAATGTTTACTGGTTGCTCAGGAGGTAAAGGGGAATGTTTACTGGTTGCTCAGGAGGTAACGGGGAAGTCGGATGTGTGCAATAAATGTGACTAGTCGTGGGAAAACATCAAGAAAGAAGAAGCTAAGGAGCAAGCACTGCGTACATATTATCCTACAAGCAGTATATGGACAAGGTATGACAGCAATCCATGCTTTGGTTCAGTTTCCCTGGCACGGTTTCCACATGCTACCATGTTAAAGTCATGCTCTGGAACTTTTGGTGACTACTAGGTATTTTTTTTAAACCTCCTGCTTTGGGCTGGATGTGTCAATGTGTAGTTCATACATGGATAATCTATGAGAAGAATTACTGTTTTACCTCAATTAATTCTCAGTCTGCCTCAGATGAACTGCAGAGGTATCAAATGCTCATCTTCTCTCCTCCTCCTCCCCCCCCCCTATCCTCCTCCCTCCCTCCCTCTCCTCCTGTTGGAACTACAACTAATAGAGCTAAAACTGTTGGAACTACAACTAATAGAGCTAAAACTGTGAGAACTACAACTAATAGAGCTAAAACTGTTAGAACTACAACTAACAGAGCTAAAACTGTGAGAACTACAACTAATAGAGCTAAAACTGTGAGAACTACAACTAACAGAGCTAAAACTGTGAGAACTACAACTAATAGAGCTAAAACTGTGAGAACTACAACTAATAGAGCTAAAACTGTGAGAACTACAACTAACAGAGCTAAAACTGTGAGAACTACAACTAATAGAGCTAAAACTGTGAGAACTACAACTAATAGAGCTAAAACTGTGAGAACTACAACTAATAGAGCTAAAACTGTGAGAACTACAACTAACAGAGCTAAAACTGTTAGAACTACAACTAATAGAGCTAAAACTGTGAGAACTACAACTAATAGAGCTAAAACTGTGAGAACTACAACTAATAGAGCTAAAACTGTGAGAACTACAACTAATAGAGCTAAAACTGTGAGAACTACAACTAACAGAGCTAAAACTGAGAGAACTACAACTAATAGAGCTAAAACTGTGAGAACTACAACTAACAGAGCTAAAACTGTGAGAACTACAACTAATAGAGCTAAAACTGTGAGAACTACAACTAACAGCGCTAAAACTGTGAGAACTACAACTAACAGAGCTAAAACTGTGAGAACTACAACTAACAGAGCTAAAACTGTTAGAACTACAACTAACAGAGCTAAAACTGTTAGAACTACAACTAACAGAGCTAAAACTGTGAGAACTACAACTAACAGAGCTAAAACTGTTAGAACTACAACTAACAGAGCTAAAACTGTTAGAACTACAACTAATAGAGCTAAAACTGTGAGAACTACAACTAATAGAGCTAAAACTGTGAGAACTACAACTAATAGAGCTAAAACTGTGAGAACTACAACTAATAGAGCTAAAACTGTGAGAACTACAACTAATAGAGCTAAAACTGTGAGAACTACAACTAACAGAGCTAAAACTGTTAGAAGTAGAGCAGGTGGTATTGGAACTAGTGGAGTCAAACCCCTCTCTGAAACCAACCACAGTTGTACCAAACCTCAACTCTAACCCCTCCACTACCACCCCCCAGTCGTCTCTCCCTCCCCCCTCCCGTCTCTCCCTCCCCCCTCCCGTCTCTCCCTCCCCCCTCTCCCTCCCCCTTCCGTCTCTCCCTCCCCCCCTTCCATCTCTCCCTCCCCCCTTCTCGTATCCCCCTCCCGTCTCTCCCTCCCCCTCCGTCTCTCCCTCCCATCTCTCCCTCCCCCTTCTCGTCTCTCCCTCCCCCTCCCATCTCTCCCTCCCCCCTCCGTCTCCTCCCATCTCTCCCTCCCCCTCTCGTCTCTCTCCATCTCTCCCTCCCCCTCCGTCTCTCCCTCCCATCTCTCTCCCCTCCCATCTCTCCCTCCCCCTCCGTCTCTCCCTCCCATCTCTCCCTCCCCCTCTCGTCTCTCCCTCCCCCTCCCATCTCCCTCCCCCCTCCCATCTCTCCCTCCCCCCTTCCGTCTCTCCCTCCCCCTCCCGTCTCTCCCTCCCTCTCCCTCCCATCTCTCCCTCCCCTTCGTCTCTCCCTCCCCCTCCCGTCTCTCCCTCCCCTCCCATCTCCCTCCTCTCTCTCCCTCCCCCCTCCCGTCTCTCCCTCCCTCCCCTCCCATCTCTCCCTCCCCCCTTCCGTCTCTCCCTCCCCCCTCCCATCTCTCCCTCCCCCCCTCCCATCTCTCCCTCCCCCCTCCCCTCTCCCCTCCTCCCATCTCTCCCTCCCCCCTCCCGTCTCTCCCTCCCCCTCTCCTCGTCTCTCCCTCCCCCTCTCCTCCCTCCCCCCTCCCTCTCTCCCTCCCCCCTCCCATCTCTCCCTCCCGTCCCTCCCCCCTCTCTCCCTCCCCCTCCCATCTCTCCCTCCCCCCTCCCGTCTCTCCCCCCTCCCATCTCTCCCTCCCCCCCCCTCCCTCCTCTCCTCCCCCCTCCCATCTCTCCCTCCCCCTCCCATCTCTCCCTCCGTCTTCCATCTCCCTCCCCCCCCCCCCCCTCCCATCTCTCCCTCCCCCCTTCTCGTATCTCCCTCCCTCCATCAAATCTCTCCTCCTCCTCCTCCCTCTTTCTCCAGCACCAGTACAGAGAAAGACAAAGAGTTGTAAAGTAGTCAAAACACACACACACACACACCCACACACCCCCATAAACACACACGTAAACACACACACACACGTAAACACACACACGTAAACACACATGTAAACACACACACACACATACCCATAAACACACACACACACACACACAAACACACCCATAAACACACCCATAAACACACACACACACACACACACACCCATAAACACACACGTAAACACACACGTAAACACACACATAAACACACCCACACAGCGACCACAGGAGTCCTGTTTTAATAAGTGGTTTATTCATACAGGTTCATACAGGTTAAATATAGTGAGGAGCAAACTGAAGGCAACACATGGAGGCTGAAGCCTGTGTCTTATTATAATACAATATAACATGTTATACCTGTTCTCAAGCCTGTGTCTTGTTCTATAACATGTTATGACTGTTCTCAAGCCTGTGTCTTGTTCTATAACATGTTATACCTGTTCTCAAGCCTGTGTCTTGTTCTATAACATGTTATCTGTTCTCAAGCCTGTCTTGTTCTATAACATGTTATACCTGTTCTCAAGCCTGTGTCTTGTTCTATAACATGTTATGACTGTTCTCAAGCCTGTGTCTTGTTCTATAACATGTTATGACTGTTCTCAAGCCTGTGTCTTGTTCTATAACATGTTATACCTGTTCTCAAGCCTGTGTCTTGTTCTATAACATGTTATGACTGTTCTCAAGCCTGTGTCTTGTTCTATAACATGTTATGACTGTTTTCAAGCCTGTGTCTTGTTCTATAACATGTTCTACCTGTTCTCAAGCCTGTGTCTTGTTCTATAACATGTTCTACCTGTTCTCAAGCCTGTGTCTTGTTCTATAACATGTTATACCTGTTCTCAAGCCTGTGTCTTGTTCTATAACATGTTATACCTGTTCTCAAGCCTGTGTCTTGTTCTATAACATGTTATACCTGTTATAAAGCCTTTCTGCCTGTCTCGGACATGGCCTGTGTTCTAAATGGTGCACTACTCTTGACCAGGGTCCATACGGGGCCCACTCTAAAGTAGTGCACTATGAAGGGACCAGGGTCTATAGGGGCCCACTCTAAAGTAGTGCACTATGAAGGGACCAGGGTCTATAGGGGCCCACTCTAAAGTAGTGCACTATGAAGGGACCAGGGTCTATAGGGGCCCACTCTAAAGTAGTGCACTATGAAGGGACCAGGGTCTATAGGGGCCCACTCTAAAGTAGTGCACTATGAAGGGACCAGGGTCTATAGGGGCCCACTCTAAAGTAGTGCACTATGAAGGGACCAGGGTCTATAGGGGCCCACTCTAAAGTAGTGCACTATGAAGGGACCAGGGTCTATAGGGGCCCACTCTAAAGTAGTGCACTATGAAGGGACCAGGGTCTATAGGGGCCCACTCTAAAGTAGTGCACTATGAAGGGACCAGGGTCTATAGGGGCCCACTCTAAAGTAGTGCACTATGAAGGGACCAGGGTGCCATTTGGGAAGCAGACATGGTGTTATAACTGTGAGTGAGCAGTGACTGTGTGACAATATTAAAACAATATATAATATATAATATACTGTTATAAAATATCATAAATAAAATACAACCTTTCTGTCCATGGGCATGCAAGGCTCTGTGATGTCGTAGTCCGTTTAAAACCTTTCTGTCCATGGGCATGCAAGGCTCCGTGATGTCGTAGTCCGTTTAAAACCTTTCTGTCCATGGGCATGCAAGGCTCCGTGATGTCGTAGTCCGTTTAAAACCTTTCTGTCCATGGGCATGCAAGGCTCCGTGATGTCGTAGTCCGTTTAAAACCTTTCTGTCCATAGGGCATGCAAGGCTCCGTGATGTCGTAGTCCGTTTAAAACCTTTCTGTCCATAGGGCATGCAAGGCTCCGTGATGTCGTAGTCCGTTTAAAACCTTTCTGTCCATGGGCATGCAAGGCTACGTGATGTCGTAGTCCGTTTAAAACCTTTCTGTCCATGGGCATGCAAGGCTCCGTGATGTCGTAGTCCGTTTAAAACCTTTCTGTCCATGGGCATGCAAGGCTCCGTGATGTCGTAGTCCGTTTAAAACCTTTCTGTCCATGGGCATGCAAGGCTCCGTGATGTCGTAGTCCGTTTAAAACCTTTCTGTCCATAGGGCATGCAAGGCTCCGTGATGTCGTAGTCCGTTTTGCTTGTATCACAAGATCAAAAGAATGCATAGATGAACCTCTAGTTTTAATCAATCAAATGACTGATTGATAAATGGATTAGTTGATTGGTCTCCTTTCCCATCACACCTGTCTGCTAACCATATAAAGTCACATGAACGCTTCTGCAGTTTTCTACAAACACATTGATACTTTGATAATGATTAGCGTTGCAAAATTCCGGTAACTTTCCCCCAAAATTCCCAGCTTTTCCAGTAATCTGGTTGGAAGATTCCAAGAGGGAATGAGCAGGTCATCTGGAATCGTCCAATCAGGATTTCTGGAAAACCTGGGGAAATTTGGGAAAGTTACCGGAAATTTACAATCTTAATATTGATAGGAGAGACTCAAGGCCTTTCATCAAGAAATACAAAGAATGAGTCCCAAATGACACCCTATTCCCTATATAGTGCGCTACTTTGAACAAGAACCCTATGTGAAATAGGGTGCAATTTGGGACTCAGCCAAATAAACAACAAAATACATTAGAAATGAACAGATAGCTTATACAGGTCCAATGTTACACACAGATATACACTGTGAGTGTTTACAGGGGCGGAACCCAAAATGTAAAGTGCTCAAAACAAAATGAAGTTAGTTGTGCAAGATATTTTATAGAGAAAGGGTTAGTAGCATATTGTTTTTAAATATGTCCATACTTTTTTTTCCTCCGACAATACAACAGCTGATTCAAAGGGGGTTGTGGCGGATATCACAAGTCTTCTGTGGTAGGATACACTTGTGCTTCCTTGTCAAAAGGAGGCTATGGAGGAGGGGAGGACCGTCTATGGAGGAGGAGGACCGTCTATGGAGGAGGAGGACCGTCTATGGAGTAGGGGAGGACCGTCTATGGAGGAGGAGGACCGTCTATGGAGGAGGAGGACCGTCTATGGAGGAGGAGGACCGTCTATGGAGGAGGAGGACCGTCTATGGAGGAGGGGAGGACCGTCTATGAAGGAGGAGGAGGAGGAGGAGGGGAGGTCTATGGAGGAGGGGAGGAGGACCGTCTATGGAGGAGGGGAGGACTGTCTATGGAGGAGGAGGACCGTCTATGGAGGAGGGGAGGACTGTCTATGGAGGAGGAGGACCGTCTATGGAGGAGGGGAGGACCGTCTATGGAGGAGGGGAGGACTGTCTATGGAGGAGGAGGACCGTCTATGGAGGAGGGGAGGACTGTCTATGGAGGAGGAGGACCGTCTATGGAGGAGGGGAGGACCGTCTATGGAGGAAGTGGAGGAGGACCGTCTATGGAGGAGGGGGAGGACTGTCTATGGAGGAGGAGGACCGTCTATGGAGGAGGGGAGGACTGTCTATGGAGGAGGAGGACCGTCTATGGAGGAGGGGAGGACCGTCTATGGAGGAGGGGAGGACTGTCTATGGAGGAGGAGGACCGTCTATGGAGGAGGGGAGGACTGTCTATGGAGGAGGAGGACCGTCTATGGAGGAGGGGAGGACCGTCTATGGAGGAAGTGGAGGAGGACCGTCTATGGAGGAGGGGAGGACTGTCTATGGAGGAGGAGGACCGTCTATGGAGAAGGGGAGGACCGTCTATGGAGGAGGGGAGGACCGTCTATGGAGGAGGAGGACCGTCTATGGAGGAGGAGGACCGTCTATGGAGGAGGGGAGGACCGTCTATGGAGGAGGAGGACCGTCTATGGAGGAGGAGGACTGTCTATGGAGGAGGATGACCGTCTATGGAGGAGGAGGACCGTCTATGGAGGATGAGGACTGTCTATGGAGGAGGAGGACCGTCTATGGAGGAGGGGAGGACCGTCTATGGAGGAGGGAGGGACCGTCTATGGAGGATGAGGACCGTCTATGGAGGATGAGGACCGTCTATGGAGGATGAGGACCGTCTATGGAGGAGGGGGGTTCTACGTTTTGTTACCAAGGTGCTGTGCTGTTCGCTTCCATAGTTACCAGGGTGTGCGGTTGTAGTAGCGTTGTTTGTTTCCATAGTTACTGGGGTGTGCGGTCGTAGTCACAATGTTAGTTTAGTTTCCATGGTTACTCTGGTGCGTCAGTGGCTGTGGGCAGCGGTCTCTTCTGTTTGAGGGTGTCGATGAGGGACAGCACTCCTCTCTTCACGCTGGTGGAGACACGCTGAGACACAGTCTCTCCTTCCACACCGCCATTACCATGGTTACCACCGCCGCTGCCCGGGGGGGAGGAGCCACAGCCATAGGAGGGGAGGGGTCTCCGGGAGGGGGGGTGAGCCAACAGGCACTTCTGATACCTTAACTAGAGGAGAGGGAGGCAGGTGGGGGGGGAGAGAGAGAGAGAGAGAGAGAGAGAGAGAGAGAGAGAGAGAGAGAGAGAGAGAGAGAGAGAGAGACAGAGAGACAGAGAGACAGACAGAGTGAGAGATAGAGACAGAGACAGAGAGAGAGAGAGAGAGAGAGACAGAGAGACAGAGAGAGAGAGAGAGAGAGAGACAGAGACAGAGACAGAGACAGAGACAGAGACAGAGACAGAGACAGAGACAGAGACAGAGAGCAGAGACAGAGAGAGAGAGAGAGAGAGAGAGAGAGAGAGAGAGAGAGAGAGAGAGACACCAGGTGGGTACCATTAATGATCAGGGCCTGTTTAGACCTGGGACACCAGGTGGGGACCATTAATGATCAGGCCCTGTTTAGACCTGGGACACCAGGTGGGTACCATTAATGATCAGGCCCTGTTTAGACCTGGGACACCAGGTGGGGACCATTAATGATCAGGCCCCCTGTTTAGACCTGGGACACCAGGTGGGTACCATTAATGATCAGGCCCTGTTTAGACCTGGGACACCAGGTGGATACCATTAATGATCAGGCCCCCTGTTTAGACCTGGGACACCAGGTGGGGACCATTAATGATCAGGCCCCCTGTTTAGACCTGGGACACCAGGTGGAGACCATTCATGATCAGGGCCTGTTTAGACCTGGGACACCAGGTGGGTACCATTAATGATCAGGCCCTGTTTAGACCTGGGACACCAGGTGGGGACCATTAATGATCAGGCCCTGTTTAGACCTGGGACACCAGGTGGGGACCATTAATGATCAGGCCCTGTTTAGACCTGGGACACCAGGTGGGGACCATTAATGATCAGGCCCTGTTTAGACCTGGGACACCAGGTGGGGACCATAGTGAAGACATCAAAACTATGAAATAACACATATGGAATCACGTAGTAACCAAAAAAGTGTTAAACAGCTTTGCACACTCTTGGCATTCTCTCAACCAGCTTCATGAGGTAGTCACCTGGAATGAATTTCAATTAACAGGTGTGCCTTCTTAAAAGTTAATTTGTGGAATTTATTTCCTTCTTAATGCGTTTCAGCCAATCAGTTGTGTTGTGACAAAGTAGGGGGGGTATACAGAAGATAGCCCTATTTGGTAAAAGACCAAGTCCATATTATGGCAAGAACAGCTCAAATAAGCAAAGAGAAACGACAGTCCATCATTACTTTAAGACATGAAGGTCATTCAATACGGAACATTTCAAGAACTTTGAAAGTTTCTTCAAGTGCAGTCGCAAAAACCATCAAGCGCTATGATGAAACTGGCTCTCATGAGGACCGCCACAGGAATGGAAGACCCAGAGTTACCTCTGGTGCAGAGGATAAGTTCATTAGAGTTACCAGCCTCAGAAATTGGAACCCAAATAAATGCTTCACAGAGTTCAAGTAACAGACACATCTCAACATCAACTGTTCAGAGGAGACTGTGTGAATCAGGCCTTCATGGTCGAATTGCTGCAAAGAAACCACTACTAAAGGACAGCAATAGGAAGAGACCTGCTTGGGCCAAGAAACACGAGCAATGGACATTAGACCGGTGGAAATTTGTCCTTTGGTCTGGAGTCAAAATCTGAGATTTTTAGTTCCAACCGCCGTGACTTTGTGAGACACGCTGTGGGTGAACGGATGATCTCCGCATGTGTATTTCCCACCATAAAGAATGGAGGAGGAGGTGTTATGGTGTGGGGGTGCTTTGCTGGTGACACTGTCTGTGATTTATTTAGAATTCAAGGCACACTTAACCAGCATGGCTACCACAGCATTCTGCAGCGATATGCCATCCCATCTGGTTTGGGCTTAGTGGGACAATCATTTGTTTTTCAACAGCACAATGACCCAACACACCTCCAGGCTGTGTAAGGGCTATTTGACCAAGAAGGAGAGTGATGGAGTGCTGCATCAGATGACCTGGCCTCCACAATCCCCCGACCTCAACCCAATTGAGATGGTTTGGGATGAGTCGGACCGCAGAGTGAAAAAGCAGCCAACAAGTGCTCAGCATATGTGGGAACTCCTTCAAGACTGTTGGAAAAGCATTCCAGGTGAAGCTGGTTGAGAGAATGCCAAGAGTGTGCAAAGCTGTCATTAAGGCAAAGGGTGGCTATTTGAAGAATCTCAAATATAAAATATTTTTTGATTTGTTTAACACTTCTTTGGTTACTACATGATTCCATATGTGTTATTTCATAGTTTTGATGTCTTCACTATTATTCTACAATGTACAAAATAAAGAAAAATAAAGAAAAACCCTGGAATGAGTAGGTGTGTCCAAACTGTTGACTAGTACTGTAGATCTTGATATTATAGAGTGTATTCACCATGCATGCAGCCTGTACATAGATCTAGATATTATAGAGTGTACTCACCATGCATGCAGCCTGTACATAGATCTAGATATTATAGAGTGTACTCACCACGCATACAGCCTGTACATAGATCTAGATATTATAGAGTGTACTCACCATGCATGAAGCCTGTACATAGATCTATATATTATAGAGTGTACTCACCATGCATGAAGCCTGTACATATATCTAGATATTCTAGAGTGTACTCACCACGCATACAGCCTGTACATAGATCTAGATATTATAGAGTGTACTCACCATGCATGCAGCCTGTACATAGATCTAGATATTATAGAGTGTACTCACCATGCATGCAGCCTGTACATATATCTAGATATTATAGAGTGTACTCACCATGCATGAAGCCTGTACATAGATCTAGATATTATAGAGTGTACTCACCATGCATGCAGCCTGTACATAGATCTAGATATTATAGAGTGTACTCACCATGCATGAAGCCTGTACATAGATCTAGATATTATAGAGTGTACTCACCACGCATACAGCCTGTACATAGATCTAGATATTATAGAGTGTACTCACCATGCATGAAGCATGTACATAGATCTATATATTATAGAGTGTACTCACCATGCATGCAGCCTGTACATAGATCTAGACATTATAGAGTGTACTCACCACGCATGCAGCCTGTACATAGATCTAGATATTATAGAGTGTACTCACCATGCATGCAGCCTGTACATAGATCTAGATATTATAGAGTGTACTCACCATGCATGCAGCCTGTACATAGATCTAGATATTATAGAGTGTACTCACCATGCATGCAGCCTGTACATAGATCTAGATATTATAGAGTGTACTCACCATGCATACAGCCTGTACATAGATCTAGATATTATAGAGTGTACTCACCATGCATGAAGCATGTACATAGATCTATATATTATAGAGTGTACTCACCATGCATGCAGCCTGTACATAGATCTAGACATTATAGAGTGTACTCACCATGCATGCAGCCTGTACATAGATCTAGATATTATAGAGTGTACTCACCATGCATGCAGCCTATACATAGATCTAGATATTATAGAGTGTACTCACCACGCATAGAGCCTATACATAGATCTAGATATTATAGAGTGTACTCACCATGCAAGCAGCCTGTACTGCCTCAGAGAGCTGTCCAGCGTTGGGTTCACACCAGAACACATGACACTCATAACGTTGTCCTCCTCCGTCCATGATGAAGGCAAAGCAGTGGATGTCCCGCCCTACCCCCATGAAGGACAGGAACCTCACCCTGCACTCAAACAACACCTCCTCCTCCTCCACCTCCTCCTCCACCTCCTGGTACACAGGGAGAGACAGACAGACAGACAGACACACACACAGGGACGCACGCAAACACACACACACACACACACAGGATGAGACGTCATCAGAGAGCGGGAGAGAGAGCGAGAGAGCGAGAGAGAGACAGAATATAGTGTTGGTGGTTGATAATGAGGGTAGAGGTGAGTATGTTACCTGTTGGTTGCTTATAATGAGGGTAGCATCGGCCACGTTGAGGTTAACAGCTGTCCACTCCTCTCTCCTGGAAGAACCAATCAGACTGTCTATCGCCCCGTTCACTGTGTCCATACCTAGGGTCACGGGGCCAGGGGTTAAGGTCAAGGTTTAGAGGTCAACGATCACCTCACTAACTACCTCAGATCACACACAGTTAGTGTGTGTGTGTGTGTGTGTGTGTGTGTGTGTGTGTGTGTGTGTGTGTGTGTGTGTGTGTGTGTGTGTGTGTGTGTGTGTGTGTGTGTGTGTGTGTGTGAGTGTGAGTGTGTGTGAGAGTGTGTGTGTGTGTGTGTGTGAGTGTGTGTGAGTGTGTGTGTGAGTGTGTGTGTGTGAGTGTGAGTGAGTGGTGAGTGTGAGTGTGAGTGTGAGTGTGTGAGTGTGAGTGTGAGTGTGTGTGAGTGTGAGTGTGAGTGTGTGTGTGTGTGTGTGTGTGTGTGTGTGTGTGTGTGTGTGTGTGTGTGTGTGTGTGTGTGTGTGTGTGTGTGTGTGTGTGTGTGTGTGTGTGTGTGTGTGTGTGTGTGTGTGTGTGTGTGTGTGTGTGTGTGTGTGTGTGTGTGCGTGCGTGCGTGCGTGCGTGCGTGTGTGTCTGTGTGTGTGTGTGTGTGTGTGTGTGTGGGACTCACCTATAGGACTGGCTACAGGCATCATACCCAGATACAGCACCGTGAACCTCTGGACCAGCTCAGTCTTTGGAGTGGGGAACTCTGATGGACACACACAGTATATGGGATGCAGTATATGGGATACAGTATATGTCATACAGTATATGGCTATATGGGATACAGTATATGGGATGCAGTATATGGGATACAGTATATGGCTATATGGGATACAGTATATGGCTATATGGGATACAGTATATGGGATGCAGTATATGGCTATATGGGATACAGTATATGGGATACAGTATATGGGATACAGTATATGGGATACAGTATATGGGATACAGTATATGGCTATATGGGATACAGTATATGGGATACAGTATATGGGATACAGTATATGGGATACAGTATATGGCTATATGGGATACAGTATATGGGATACAGTATATGGGATACAGTATATGGGATACAGTATATGGGATACAGTATATGGGATACCGTATATGGCTATATGGGATACAGTATATGGGATACAGTATATGGGATACAGTATATGGGATGCAGTATATGGGATACAGTATATGGGATACAGTATATGGGATACAGTATATGGGATACAGTATATGTGATGCAGTATATGGGATACAGTATATGGGATACAGTATATGGGATACAGTATATGGGATACAGTATATGGGATACAGTATATGTCATACAGTATATGGCTATATGGGATACAGTATATGGGATGCAGTATATGGGATACAGTATATGGCTATATGGGATACAGTATATGGCTATATGGGATACAGTATATGGGATGCAGTATATGGCTATATGGGATACAGTATATGGGATACAGTATATGGGATACAGTATATGGGATACAGTATATGGGATACAGTATATGGCTATATGGGATACAGTATATGGGATACAGTATATGGGATACAGTATATGGGATACAGTATATGGCTATATGGGATACAGTATATGGGATACAGTATATGGGATACAGTATATGGGATACAGTATATGGGATACAGTATATGGCTATATGGGATACAGTATATGGGATACAGTATATGGGATACAGTATATGGGATGCAGTATATGGGATACAGTATATGGGATACAGTATATGGGATACAGTATATGGGATACAGTATATGTGATGCAGTATATGGGATACAGTATATGGGATACAGTATATGGGATACAGTATATGGGATACAGTATATGGGATACAGTATATGTGATGCAGTATATGGGATACAGTATATGGGATACAGTATATGGGATACAGTATATGGGATACAGTATATGGGATACAGTATATGTGATGCAGTATATGGGATACAGTATATGGGACACAGTATATGGGATACAGTATATGGGATACAGTATATGGGATACAGTATATGGGATACAGTATATGGGACACAGTATATGGGATACAGTATATGGGATACAGTATATGGGATGCAGTATATGGGATGCAGTATATGGGATACAGTATATGGGATACAGTATATGGGATACAGTATATGGGATACAGTATATGGGATACAGTATATGGGATACAGTATATGGGATGCAGTATATGGGATACAGTATATGGGATACAGTATATGGGATACAGTATATGGGATACAGTATATAGGATGCAGTATATGGGATACAGTATATGGGATGCAGTATATGGGATACAGTATATGGGATACAGTATATGGGATGCAGTATATGGGATACAGTATATGTGATGCAGTATATGTGATGCAGTATATGTGATGCAGTATATGTGATGCAGTATATGTGATGCAGTATATGTGATAGAGTATACAGTATAAGTGATGCAGTATATGTGATGCAGTATATGTGATGCAGTATATGTGATGCAGTATATGTGATAGAGTATACAGTATAAGTGATGCAGTATATGTGATGCAGTATATGTGATGCAGTATATGTGATGCAGTATATGTGATGCAGTATATGTGATAGAGTATACAGTATAAGTGATACAGTATATTTGATGCAGTATATGTGATGCAGTATATGTGATACAGTATATGCGATACAGTATATGTGATGCAGTATATGGGATGCAGTATATGTTATGCAGTATATGTGATGCAGTATATGTGATGCAGTATATGTGATGCAGTATATGTGATGCAGTATATGTGATGCAGTATATGTGATGCAGTATATGTGATGCAGTATATGTGATGTGATAGAGTATACAGTATAAGTGATGCAGTATATGTGATACAGTATACAGTATATGTGATAGAGTATATGTTTAGTATCACGATACTCAATACCAAAACGATACCACAACCAACAAAAAGAAGGTGTATTAGACAAAGTGACAGAATGGCTTGATCCAGAAAGATAAACTCAGCTACTGGTCTGTTCAATCGTTGGGCATCTTTCAGTCCCATGTCATTACATCGGGACTTGTTTACGTCAACATTCTTCAGAGACAGCCATGTATGTATCAATGAATCCATTATACAATCAAATCTGACTTTGTTTTTACCAATCTGACTACATTACAGCATAATGGCAATCATTTATTTGAATGGTAAAATCTCTATTGATAAACTTGGGTCAATCAAGATGTGGCCTGGGCCTGTCCACAATACAGCTGCATACTCAATAGGAGGGGGTCATGCATTGAGTTATTGAGCTTGTTTTAGATGATTTCATGGGGCTACAGATGACAAACAGTCCCTTCCATTTAGAACTTTAGTCCCTTTTATTGGCAACTGCTAGGAGAACATTTTATTTTATTATAGAGTAGAGTAGATTAGAGCAGAGCAGGGTAAAGTAGATTAGAGTACAGTAGAGCAGAGTACAGCAGAGCAGAGTACAGCAGAGTACAGCAGATTAGAGTACAGTAGATTAGAGTACAGTAGATTAGAGCAGAGTAGAGTAGAGTAGAGTAGTGTAGTGTAGAGCAGAGTACAGCAGAGCAGAGTACAGTACAGTAGAGCAGAGCAGAGTGGAGTACAGCAGAGCAGAGTACAGTAGAGCAGAGTACAGCATTGCAGAGTACAGCAGAGCAGAGTACAGCAGAGCAGAGTACAGCATAGCAGAGTACAGCAGAGCAGAGTACAGTAGAGCAGAGTACAGCATTGCAGAGTACAGCAGAGCAGAGTACATCAGAGCAGAGTACAGCAGAGCAGAGTACAGCAGAGCAGAGTACAGTACAGTAGAGCAGAGCAGAGTACAGTAGAGCAGAGCAGAGTACAGTAGAGCAGAGTACAGCATAGCAGAGTACAGCAGAGCAGAGTACAGCAGAGCAGAGTACAGCATTGCAGAGTACAGCAGAGCAGAGTACAGCAGAGCAGAGTACAGCAGAGCAGAGTACAGCAGAGCAGAGTACAGTAGAGCAGAGTACAGCAGAGCAGAGTACAGTACAGTAGAGCAGAGCAGAGTACAGTAGAGCAGAGCAGAGTACAGTAGAGCAGAGTACAGTACAGCATAGCAGAGTACAGCAGAGCAGAGTACAGCAGAGCAGAGTACAGCATTGCAGAGTACAGCAGAGCAGAGTACAGCAGAGCAGAGTACAGCAGAGCAGAGTACAGCAGAGCAGAGTACAGTACAGTAGAGCAGAGCAGAGTACAGCAGAGCAGAGTACAGTACAGTAGAGCAGAGCAGAGTACAGTAGAGCAGAGCAGAGTACAGTAGAGCAGAGTACAGCATGCAGAGTACAGCAGAGCAGAGTACAGCAGAGCAGAGTACAGCATTGCAGAGTACAGCAGAGCAGAGTACAGCAGAGCAGAGACGCAGCAGAGTACAGCAGAGCAGAGTACAGCAGAGCAGAGCAGAGTACAGTAGAGCAGAGTACAGCAGCGAGTACAAAACAGAGTACAGAGACAGAGTACAGCAGAGCAGAGTACAGCATAGCAGTGTACATTAGAGCAGAGTACAGTGAGCAGATACAGTAAGTAGAGCAGAGCAGAGTGGAGTACAGCAGAGCAGAGTACAGTAGAGCAGAGTACAGCATTGCAGAGTACAGCAGAGCAGAGTACAGCAGAGCAGAAGTACAGCATAGCAGAGTACAAAACAGAGCAGAGTACAGTAGAACGCAGAGTACAGCATTGCAGAGTACAGCGAGACAGAGTACATCAGAGCAGAGTACAGCAGAGCAGAGTACAGCAGCAGAGTACAGTACAGTAGAGCAGAGCATACAGTAGAGCAGAGCAGAGTACAGTAGAGCAGAGTACACATAGCAGAGTACAGCATACAGAGTACAGCAGAGCAGAGTACAGCATACAGCAGAGCAGAGTACAGCAGACAGAGTACAGCAGACAGAGTACAGCAGAGCAGAGTACAGTACTAGTAGAGCAGAGCAGAGTACAGTAGAGCAGAGCAGAGTACAGTAGAGCAGAGTACAGTACAGCATAGCAGAGTACAGCAGAGCAGAGTACAGCAGAGCAGAGTACAGCATTGCAGAGTACAGCAGAGCAGAGTACAGCAGAGCAGAGTACAGCAGAGCAGAGTACAGCAGAGCAGAGTACAGTACAGTAGAGCAGAGCAGAGTACAGCAGAGCAGAGTACAGTACAGTAGAGCAGAGCAGAGTACAGTAGAGCAGAGCAGAGTACAGTAGAGCAGAGTACAGCATAGCAGAGTACAGCAGAGCAGAGTACAGCAGAGCAGAGTACAGCATTGCAGAGTACAGCAGAGCAGAGTACAGCAGAGCAGAGTACAGCAGAGCAGAGTACAGCAGAGCAGAGTACAGTACAGTAGAGCAGAGCAGAGTACAGTAGAGCAGAGCAGAGTACAGTAGAGCAGAGTACAGTACAGCATAGCAGAGTACAAGCAGAGTACAGCAGAGCAGAGTACAGTAGAGCAGAGTACAGCATAGCAGAGTACAGCAGAGCAGAGCAGAGTACAGTAGAGCAGAGTACAGTAGAGCAGAGTACAGCAGAGCAGAGTACAGTAGATTAGAGCAGAGCAGAGTAGAGCAGAGTACAGCAGAGCAGAGTACAGTAGATTAGAGCAGAGCAGAGTAGAGCAGAGTACAGCAGAGCAGAGTAGAGCAGAGCAGAGCAGAGTAGAGCAGAGCAGAGTACAGTAGAGCAGAGCAGAGTACAGTAGAGCAGAGCAGAGTACAGTAGAGCAGAGCAGAGTACAGCAGAGCAGAGTACAGTAGATTAGAGCAGAGCAGAGTAGAGCAGAGTACAGCAGAGCAGAGTACAGTAGATTAGAGCAGAGCAGAGTAGAGCAGAGTACAGCAGAGCAGAGTAGAGCAGAGCAGAGCAGAGTAGAGCAGAGCAGAGTACAGTAGAGCAGAGCAGAGTACAGTAGAGCAGAGCAGAGTACAGTAGAGCAGAGCAGAGTACAGTAGAGCAGAGCAGAGTACCTTGTAGTGGGAGGCCTAGTCCTGACTGCATTCTGTCGTGTAGAGACACGCCCCCTGACCAAGCCCTTGACAACGCTTTAGCAAGTTTACGCTCCGACATGATCTACAGAGGAGAGGAGAGGAGAGAGAGGAGGAGAGGAGAGGGAGAGGAGAGGAGAGGGAGAGAGAGAGAGGAGAGGAGAGGAGAGGAGAGGAGAGAGAGGAGGAGAGGAGAGGAGAGGAGAGAGAGGAGAGGAGAGGGAGAGGAGAGGAGAGAGAGGAGAGGAGAGGAGAGGAGAGGAGGAGAGGAGAGGAGAGAGGAGAGGGAGAGGGAGAGGAGAGAGGAGAGGAGAGGAGAGGAGAGGAGAGGAGAGGAGAGGAGAGGAGAGAGAGGAGAGAGAGAGGAGAGGAGAGGAGAGGAGAGAAGAGAAGAGAAGAGAGAGAGAGAAGAGAAGAGAAGAGAAGAGAAGAGAAGAAGAGAAGAGAAGAGAAGAGAGAGGAGAGAGAGGAGAGGAGAGGAGGAGAGGAGAGGAGAGGAGAGGAGAGGGGGAGAGGGAGAGGGAGGAGGGAGAGGAGAGGGAGAGGAGAGGAGAGGGAGAGGAGAGGAGAGGAGAGGACAGGAGAGGAGAGGAGAGGAGGAGAAAATTAGTTAGAATAACCAAGAGCAAGTTTCTCCCTAGAAATACTGTCAAGCCCAAATCACCTGGGGAGTGACACTCCCATCCCCTCCCCTCTAAGTCTCCTCTACTCTACACAGCAAACCAGGTCTCTCTCTCTCTCTCTCTCTCTCTCTCTCTCTCTCTCTCTCTCTCTCTCTCTCTCTCTCTCTCTCTCTCTCTCTCTCTCTCTCAATTCAGTTCAATTTAAGGGCTTTATTGGCATGGGAAACGTGTGTTAACGTTGCCAAAGCAAGTGAAGTAGATAGTAAACAAAAGTGAAATCAACAATAAATATTAACAGTAAACATTACACTCAGAAGTTTCAAAAGAATAAAGACATTTCAAATGTCATATTATGTATATATACAGTGTTGTAACAATGTGCAAATAGTTAAAGTACAAATGGGAAAATAAATCAACATAAATATGGGTTGTATTTACAATGGTGTTTGTTCTTCACTGGTTGCCCTTTTCTTGTGGCAACAGGTCACAAATCTTGCAGCTCTGATGGCACACTGTGGGTTTTTCACCCAGTAGATAGGGAGTTTATAAATGGGTTTGTTTCGAATTCTTTGTGGGTCGTGTAATCTGAGGGAAATATGTGTCTCTAATATGGTCATACATTTGGCAGGAGGTTAGGAAGTGCAGCTCAGTTTCCACCTCATTTTGTGGGCAGTGTGCACATAGCCTGTCTTCTCTTGAGAGCCAGGTCTGCCTACGGCGGCCTTTCTCAATAGCAAGGCTATGGTCACTGAGTCTGTACATAGTCAAAGCTTTCCTTAAGTTTGGGTCAGTCACAGTGGTCAGGTATTCTGCCACTGTGTACTCTCTGTTTAGGGCCAAATACCATTCTAGTTTTATTGTTAATTCTTTCCAATGTGTCAAGTAATTCTCTTTTTGTTTTCTCATGATTTGGTTGGGTCTAATTGTGTTGCTGTCCTGGGGCTCTGTGGGGTCTGTTTGTGTTTGTGAACAGAGCCCCAGGACCAGCTTACTTAGGGGACTCTTCTCCAGGTTCATCTCTCTGTAGGTGATGGCTTTGTTATGGAAGGTTTGGGAATCACTTCCTTTTAGGTGGTTGTAGAATTGAACGGCCCTTTTCTGGATTTTGATCATTAGCGGGTATCGGCCTAATTCTGTTCTGCATGCATTATTTGGGGTTTTATGTTGTACACAGAGGATATTTTTGCAGAATTCTGCATGCAGAGTCTCAATTTGGTGTTTGTCCCATTTTGTGAATTCTTGGTTGGTGAGTGGACCCCAGATCTCACAACCATAAAGGGCAATGGGTTCTATAACTGATTCAAGTATTTTTACCCAGATCCAAATTTGGATGATGAGTTTTTTATTCCTTTTGATGGCATAGAAGGCCCTTCTTGCCTTGTCTCTCAGATCGTTCACAGCTTTGTGGAAGTTACCTGTGGCGCTGATGTTCAGGCCGAGGTACGTATAGTTTTTTGTGTGCTCTAGGGAACGGTGTCTAGATGGAATTTGTATTTGTCATCCTGGCAACTGGACCTTTTTTGGAACACCATTATTTTTGTCTTACTGAGATTTACTGTCAGAGCCCAGGTCTGACAGAATCTGTGTTCTCTTGAGAGCCAGGTCTGCCTACGGCGGTCTTTCTCAATAGCAAGGCTATGCTCACTGAGTCTGTACATAGTCAAAGCTTTCCTCAAGTTTGGGTCAGTCACAGTGGTGAACTCTCTGTTTAGAGCCAAATAGCATTTTAGTTTGGTCTGTTTTTTGGTAAATTCTTTCCAATGTGTGAAGTAATTATGTTGGGTCTAATTGTGTTGTTGTCCTGGGGCTCTGTTTGTGAACAGGCTTTATCTCTCTCTCTATCTCTCTCTCTCTCTCTCTCTCTCTCTCTCTGTAGGGTATAGGGTGTAGGGTATAGGGTGTAGGGTATAGGGTGTAGGGGTACAGGGTGTAGGGTATAGGGTGTAGGGTATAGGGTGTAGGGTATAGGGTGTAGGGTATAGGGTGTAGGGTATAGGGTATAGGGTGTAGGGTATAGGGTGTAGGGTGTAGGGTATAGGGTGTAGGGTATAGGGTGTAGGGTATAGGGTACAGGGTGTAGGGTATAGAGTATAGGGTGTAGGGTATAGGGTATAGGGTATAGGGTGTAGGGTATAGGGTACAGGGTGTAGGGTATAGGGTGTAGGGTATAGGGTATAGGGTGTAGGGTATAGGGTGTAGGGTACAGGGTGTAGGGTATAGGGTGTAGGGTATAGGGTGTAGGGTACAGGGTGTAGGGTATAGGGTGTAGGGTGTAGGGTATAGGGTATAGGGTGTAGGGTATAGGGTGTAGGGTACAGGGTGTAGGGTATAGGGTGTAGGGTATAGGGTATAGGGTGTAGGGTATAGGGTATAGGGTGTAGGGTATAGGGTGTAGGGTATAGGGTGTAGGGTATAGGGTATAGGGTGTAGGGTATAGGGTATAGGGTGTAGGGTACAGGGTGTAGGGGTACAGGGTGTAGGGTACAGGGTGTAGGGTACAGGGTGTAGGGTATAGGGTATAGGGTATAGGGTGTAGGGTATAGGGTGTAGGGTACAGGGTGTAGGGTATAGGGTGTAGGGTATAGGGTACAGGGTGTAGGGTATAGGGTATAGGGTGTAGGGTATAGGGTATAGGGTATAGGGTATAGGGTACAGGGTGTAGGGTATAGGGTGTAGGGTATAGGGTATAGGGTATAGGGTGTAGGGTATAGGGTATAGGGTGTAGGGTACAGGGTGTAGGGTATAGGGTGTAGGGTATAGGGTATAGGGTACAGGGTGTAGGGTATAGGGTGTAGGGTGTAGGGTATAGGGTGTAGGGTATAGGGTATAGGGTGTAGGGTATAGGGTGTAGGGTACAGGGTGTAGGGTATAGGGTATAGGGTGTAGGGTGTAGGGTATAGGGTATAGGGTGTAGGGTATAGGGTGTAGGGTATAGGGTGTAGGGTATAGGGTATAGGGTGTAGGGTATAGGGTATAGGGTGTAGGGTACAGGGTGTAGGGTACAGGGTGTAGGGTACAGGGTGTAGGGTACAGGGTGTAGGGTATAGGGTATAGGGTATAGGGTGTAGGGTGTAGGGTGTAGGGTGTAGGGTGTAGGGTATAGGGTGTAGGGTGTAGGGTGTAGGGTGTAGGGTATAGGGTATAGGGTATAGGGTGTAGGGTGTAGGGTATAGGGTGTAGGGTACAGGGTGTAGGGTATAGGGTATAGGGTGTAGGGTGTAGGGTATAGGGTGTAGGGTGTAGGGTATAGGGTATAGGGTATAGGGTATAGGGTGTAGGGTGTAGGGTATAGGGTGTAGGGTGTAGGGTATAGGGTATAGGGTGTAGGGTGTAGGGTGTAGGGTATAGGGTGTAGGGTATAGGGTGTAGGGTGTAGGGTATAGGGTGTAGGGTATAGGGTGTAGGGTGTAGGGTGTAGGGTATAGGGTGTAGGGTACAGGGTGTAGGGTATAGGGTGTAGGGTATAGGGTATAGGGTGTAGGGTATAGGGTGTAGGGTATAGGGTGTAGGGTGTAGGGTATAGGGTGTAGGGTATAGGGTGTAGGGTATAGGGTGTAGGGTACAGGGTGTAGGGTATAGGGTGTAGGGGTGTAGGGTATAGGGTGTAGGGTATAGGGTATAGGATATAGGGTATAGGGTACAGGGTGTAGGGTATAGGGTGTAGGGTATAGGGTATAGGGTGTAGGGTACAGGGTGTAGGGTACAGGGTGTAGGGTACAGGGTGTAGGGTATAGGGTGTAGGGTATAGGGTGTAGGGTATAGGGTGTAGGGTACAGGGTATAGGGTGTAGGGTATAGGGTATAGGGTATAGGGTGTAGGGTATAGGGTATAGGGTGTAGGGTACAGGGTGTAGGGTACAGGGTGTAGGGTACAGGGTGTAGGGTGTAGGGTATAGGGTGTAGGGTACAGGGTGTAGGGTACAGGGTGTAGGGTACAGGGTGTAGGGTATAGGGTATAGGGTATAGGGTGTAGGGTATAGGGTGTAGGGTGTAGGGTGTAGGGTACAGGGTGTAGGGTGTAGGGTATAGGGTGTAGGGTGTAGGGTATAAGGTGTAGGGTGTAGGGTGTAGGGTGTAGGGTATAGGGTGTAGGGTGTAGGGTACAGGGTGTAGGGTATAGGGTGTAGGGTGTAGGGTGTAGGGTATAGGGTATAGGGTGTAGGGTATAGGGTGTAGGGTACAGGGTGTAGGGTATAGGGTGTAGGGTATAGGGTATAGGGTGTAGGGTATAGGCATAGGGTGTAGGGTATAGGGTGTAGGGTATAGGGTGTAGGGTATAGGGTATAGGGTGTAGGGTATAGGGTATAGGGTGTAGGGTACAGGGTGTAGGGGTACAGGGTGTAGGGTACAGGGTGTAGGGTACAGGGTGTAGGGTATAGGGTATAGGGTGTAGGGTATAGGGTGTAGGGTGTAGGGTGTAGGTGTAGGGTGTAGGGTGTAGGGTGTAGGGTGTAGGGTATAGGGTGTAGGGTGTAGGGTGTAGGGTGTAGGGTGTAGGGTATAGGGTGTAGGGTATAGGGTATAGGGTGTAGGGTGTAGGGTATAGGGTGTAGGGTGTAGGGTATAGGGTATAGGGTATAGGGTGTAGGGTATAGGGTGTAGGGTGTAGGGTATAGGGTATAGGGTGTAGGGTGTAGGGTGTAGGGTGCAGGGTATAGGGTGTAGGGTGTAGGGTATAGGGTGTAGGGTATAGGGTGTAGGGTGTAGGGTGTAGGGTATAGGGTGTAGGGTACAGGGTGTAGGGTATAGGGTGTAGGGTATAGGGTATAGGGTGTAGGGTATAGGGTATAGGGTGTAGGGTATAGGGTGTAGGGTATAGGGTGTAGGGTATAGGGTATAGGGTGTAGGGTACAGGGTGTAGGGTATAGGGTGTAGGGTACAGGGTGTAGGGTATAGGGTGTAGGGTATAGGGTGTAGGATATAGGGTATAGGGTACAGGGTGTAGGGTATAGGGTGTAGGGTGTAGGGTATAGGGTATAGGGTATAGGGTATAGGGTGTAGGGTACAGGGTGTAGGGTGTAGGGTGTAGGGTATAGGGTGTAGGGTACAGGGTGTAGGGTACAGGGTGTAGGGTACAGGGTGTAGGGTATAGGGTGTAGGGTATAGGGTGTAGGGTATAGGGTGTAGGGTACAGGGTATAGGGTACAGGGTGTAGGGTATAGGGTATAGGGTGTAGGGTATAGGGTATAGGGTGTAGGGTACAGGGTGTAGGGTACAGGGTGTAGGGTACAGGGTGTAGGGTATAGGGTGTAGGGTACAGGGTGTAGGGTATAGGGTATAGGGTATAGGGTGTAGGGTGTAGGGTATAGGGTGTAGGGTGTAGGGTGTAGGGTACAGGGTGTAGGGTGTAGGGTATAGGGTGTAGGGTGTAGGGTATAGGGTGTAGGGTGTAGGGTGTAGGGTACAGGGTGTAGGGTATAGGGTGTAGGGTGTAGGGTGTAGGGTGTAGGGTATAGGGTGTAGGGTGTAGGGTATAGGGTGTAGGGTGTAGGGTGTAGGGTATAGGGTGTAGGGTATAGGGTGTAGGGTATAGGGTGTAGGGTGTAGGGTATAGGGTGTAGGGTATAGGGTATAGGGTGTAGGGTGTAGGGTATAGGGTGTAGGGTGTAGGGTATAGGGTGTAGGGTATAGGGTGTAGGGTATAGGGTATAGGGTGTAGGGTACAGGGTGTAGGGTATAGGGTGTAGGGTATAGGGTGTAGGGTATAGGGTATAGGGTGTAGGGTGTAGGGTATAGGGTGTAGGGTTTAGGGTACAGGGTGTAGGGTATAGGGTATAGGGTATAGGGTATAGGGTGTAGGGTGTAGGGTGTAGGGTACAGGGTGTAGGGTGTAGGGTATAGGGTATAGGGTATAGGGTGTAGGGTGTAGGGTGTAGGGTATAGGGTGTAGGGTATAGGGTACAGGGTGTAGGGTACAGGGTGTAGGGTGTAGGGTATAGGGTGTAGGGTATAGGGTGTAGGGTATAGGGTGTAGGGTATAGGGTATAGGGTGTAGGGTATAGGGTATAGGGTGTAGGGTATAGGGTATAGGGTATAGGGTGTAGGGTATAAGGTGTAGGGTACAGGGTGTAGGGTATAGGGTGTAGGGTATAAGGTGTAGGGTGTAGGGTATAGGGTGTAGGGTATAGGGTATAGGGTGTAGGGTATAAGGTGTAGGGTACAGGGTGTAGGGTATAGGGTGTAGTGTATAGGGTGTAGGGTATAGGGTGTAGGGTGTAGGGTATAGGGTGTAGGGTAGTCACCCTGGAGCAGATGAGGTGGAGGCTGGTAGCGATGGCTTTAGCTGGCGTGTCACAACGGAACACATGACATTTCAGGATCCTGGTGTCCTTGTCCCTCGCTACGTACGCAAAGTCCCTGGGGAGGAGGAGAGGAGAGGGTTAACATGAGAGGAGGAGAGAGAGGGGTTAACAGAGAGGAGAGGAGAGAGGGAGGAGGAGAGGGGTTAACATGAGAGGAGGAGAGGAGAGGGTTAACATGAGAGGAGGAGAGGAGAGAAAGGAGTAGGAGAGAGGAGAGAGAGGAATGAGAGGAGGAGAGGAGAGAAGAGAGAGGAGGAGAGGAGAGGTTAACATGAGAGGAGGAGAGGAGAGGGTTAAATGAGAGGAGGAGAGGAGAGGGTAATATGAGAGGAGGAGAGAGGGTTAACATGAGAGGAGAGAGGGTTAGGAGAGAGGAGAGGGTTAACATGAGAGGAGGAGAGAAGAGGAGGATGATGGGAAGAGAGGAGAGGGTTAACATGAGAGGAGGAGAGGAGGGTGAGGGAAGAGAGAGGAGGAGGTTAACATGAGAGGAGGAGGGAGAGGAGAAGGTGCATAGAAGGAGGAGAGGAGAGTGTGTAGAGGAAGAGGAGAGGGGTTAACATGAGAGGAGGAGAGAGAGAGGGTTAACATGAGGAGGAGGAGAGGAGAGGGTTAACATGAGAGAGGAGAGGAGAGGTGCTGAGAGGAGGAGAGGAGAGGGTGCATGAGAGGAGGAGAGGAGAGGTGCTTATAGAGGAGGAGAAGAGAGAGGTTAACATGAGAGGAGGAGAGGAGAGGTGCTATGAGAGGAGGAGAGAGAGGTGCTATAGAGAGGAGGAGGAGAGAGGTGTGTAGAGAGGAGAGAGGGGTGCTAACATGAGAGGAGGAGAGGAGAGGTGCTGACAGGAGAGGAGGAGAGGAGAGGGTTAACATGAGAGGAGGAGAGGAGAGGGTTAACATGAGAGGAGGAGAGGAGAGGGTTAACATGAGAGGAGGAGAGGAGGGTGTATGAGAGAGGAGGAGAGGAGAGGGCTAACATGAGAGGAGGAGAGGAGGGAGGTTAACATGAGAGGAGGAGAGGAGAGGGTTAACATGAGAGGAGGAGAGAGAGGGTGTAACATGAGAGGAGGAGAGGAGAGGGTGCTGAGAGGAGAGGGGGAGAGGTTAACATGAGAGGAGGAGAGGAGAGGGTGCTAACATGAGAGGAGGAGAGGAGAGGGTACAGAGGAGAGGTGCTGAGAGAAGGAGAAGAGAGGGTGCATGAGAGGAGGAGAGGAGAGGTGCTAATAAAGAGGAGGAGAGAGAGAGGGTTAACATGAGAGGAGGAGAGGAGAGGGTTAACATGAGAGGAGGAGAGGAGAGGAGGTGCTAACTGAGAGGAGAGAGAAGAGAGGGTTAACATGAGAGGAGGAGAGGAGAGGGTTAACAGGAGGAGGAGAGAGAGAGGGTTAACATGAGAGGAGGAGAGGAGAGGGTTAACATGAGAGGAGGAGAGGAGAGGGTTAACATGAGAGGGAGGAGAGGAGAGGTGCTGAGAGAGGAGGAGAGGTGTAACAGGAGGAGGAGAGGAGAGGGTTAACAGAGAGGAGGAGAGAGAGAGGTGCTACATGAGAGGAGGAGGAGAGAGAGGTAGCAGAGAGGAGAGGAGGAGGGTTAACATGAGAGGAGGAGAGAGAGAGAGGTGCTATAGAGAGAGGAGAGGAGGTGTAACATGAGGAGGAGAGGAGAGGGTTAACATGAGAGGAGGAGAGAGGAGAGGGTGTAAGAAGGAGAGGAGGGGAGAGAGGTTAGAGAAGAGAGAGGAGAGGAGAGTTAACATGAGAGGAGGAGAGGAGAGGAGAGGTAGCTGTAGAGAGGAGGAGAGGAGAGGGTGCTAGAGAGGAGGAGAGGAGAGGGTTAACATGAGAGGAGGAGAGGAGAGAGGTTAGCATGAGAGGAGGAGAGAGAGAGGGTTTAAGGAGAGGAGAGAGGAGAGGGTTAACATGAGGAGGAGAGAGAGAAGGGGTTAACATGAGAGGAGGAGAGGAGAGGGGTTAACAGAGAGGAGAAGAGAGTTAGCATGAGAGGAGAGAGGAGGTGCTGAGAGGAGGAGAGGAGAGGGTTAACATGAGAGGAGGAGAGGAGAGGGTTAACATGAGAGGAGAGAGGAGAGGTGCTAACATGGAGGAGGAGAGGAGAGGGTTAACATGAGAGGAGGAGAGGAGAGGTTAACATGAGAGGAGGAGAATGAGGGGGTTAACATGAGAGGAGGAGAGGAGAGAGGTTAACATGAGAGGAGGAGAGGAGAGGGTTAACATGAGAGGAGGAGAGAGAGGTGCTATAGGAGGAGGAGAGGAGAGGGTTAACATGAGAGGAAGAGAGAGAGAGGTTAACATGAGAGAGGAGGAGAGGAGAGGGTTAACATGAGGGGAGGAGAGGAGAGGTGCTATAGAGAGGAGAGAGAGGAGAGGGTTAACATGAGAGGAGGAGAGAGAGGTGCTAGAAGAGGGAGGAGAGGGAGAGGGTTAACATGAGAGGAGGAGAGGAGAGGTGCTGAAGAGAGAGGAGGAGAGGAGAGGATGAGAGAGAGAGGAGAGAGAGAAGGGTTAACATGAGAGGAGGAGAGGAGAGGGTCTATGAGAGAGGAGAGGAGAGGGTTAACATGAGAGGAGGAGAGGAGAGGGTTAACATGAGAGGAGGAGAGGGTTAACATGAGAGGAGGAGAGGAGAGGGTTAACATGAGAGGAGGAGAGGAGAGGGTTAACATGAGAGGAGGAGAGGAGAGGGTTAACATGAGAGGAGGAGAGGAGAGGGTTAACATGAGAGGAGGAGAGGAGAGGGTGCTATGAGAGGAGGAGAGGAGAGGTGCTATATGAGAGGAGGAGAGGAGAGGGTTAACATGAGAGGAGGAGAGGAGAGGGTTAACATGAGAGGAGGAGAGGAGAGGGTTAACATGAGAGGAGGAGAGGAGAGAGGTTACTATGAGAGGAGGAGAGGAGAGGTGCTAACATGAGAGGAGGAGAGAAGAGTGCTGAGAAGAGGAGAGAGGAGAGGTGCATGAGAGGAGAGAGAGGAGAGCGTTAACATGAGAGGAGAGAGAGAGGGTTAACAGAGAGGGGAGAGGAGAGGTGCTAAATAGGAGAGAGAGAGGAGAGTGCTAATAGAGAGGAGGAGAGGAGAGGGTTAACATGAGAGGAGGAGAGGAGAGGGTTAACATGAGAGGAGGAGAGGAGAGGGTTAACATGAGAGGAGGAGAGGAGAGCGTTAACATGAGAGGAGGAGAGGAGAGGGTTAACAGAGAGGAGAGAGAGGAGAGGTGCTAAATGAGAAGGAAGAGAAGGTGCTAGGGAGAGGAGGAGAGGAGAGGTTAACATGAGAGGAGGAGAGAGAAGGTGCTAACATGAGAGGAGGAGAGGAGGGTTAACATGAGAGGAGGAGAGGAGAGGGTTAACATGAGAGGAGGAGAGGAGAGGTGCTAACATGAGAGGAGAGGGAGAGAGAGAGGGTTAACATGAGAGGAGGAAGAGAGAGGGTTAACATGAGAGGAGGAGAGGAGAGGGTTAACATGAGAGGAGGAGAGGAGAGGGTTAACATGAGAGGAGGAGAGGGTTAACATGAGAGGAGGAGAGGGAGAGGGTTAACAGGAGAGGAGGAGAGGAGAGGGTTAACATGAGAGGAGGAGAGGAGAGGGTTAACATGAGAGGAGAGGAGAGAGGGTTAACAGGAGAGGAGGAGAGGAGAGGGTTAACAGGAGAGGAGGAGAGGAGAGGGTTAACATGAGAGGAGGAGAGGAGAGGGTTAACATGAGAGGAGGAGAGGAGAGGGTTAACAGGAGAGGAGGAGAGGAGAGGGTTAACATGAGAGGAGGAGAGGAGAGGGTTAACATGAGAGGAGGAGAGGAGAGGGTTAACAGGAGAGGAGGAGAGGAGAGGGTTAACATGAGAGGAGGAGAGGAGAGGGTTAACATGAGAGGAGGAGAGGAGAGGGTTAACATGGGAGGAGGAGAGGAGAGGGTTAACATGAGAGGAGGAGAGGAGAGGGTTAACATGGGAGGAGGAGAGGAGAGGGTTAACATGAGAGGAGGAGAGGAGAGGGTTAACAGAGGAGGAGAGAAGAGGAGGATGATGGTGGATGAGAGGAGAGGAGGAGAGGAGGATGATGGGGGATGAGAGGAGAGGAGGAGAGGAGAGGAGGATGATGGGGGATGAGAGTAGAGGAGGAGAGGAGGATGATGGGGGATGAGAGGAGAGGAGGAGAGGAGAGGAGGATGATGGGAGATGAGAGTAGAGGAGGAGAGGAGAGGAGGATGATGGGGATGAGAGGAGAGGAGGATGATGGGGGATGAGAGGAGAGGAGGAGAGGAGGATGATGGGGATGAGAGGAGAGGAGGAGAGGAGAGAAGGATGATGGGGATGAGAGGAGGAGAGGAGGAGAGGAGAGGAGGATGATGGGGATGAGAGGAGAGGAGGATGATGGGGGATGAGAGGAGAGGAGGATGGGGGATGAGAGAGGGAGAGGAGGAGAGGAGGATGATGGGGGATGAGAGGAGAGGAGGAGAGGAGGATGATGGGGATGAGAGGAGAGGAGGAGAGGAGGAGAGGAGAGGAGGATGATGGGGGATGAGAGGAGAGGAGGAGAGGAGAGGAGGATGATGGGGGATGAGAGGAGAGGAGGAGAGGAGAGGAGAGGAGGATGGGGGATGAGAGGGGGAGAGGAGGAGAGGAGGATGATGGGGGATGAGAGGAGAGGAGGAGAGGAGAGAAGGATGATGGGGGATGAGAGGGGGAGAGGAGGAGAGGATAGGAGAGGAGGATGATGGGGATGAGAGGGGGAGAATAAGAACATGTTTACCTCTCTCTGAGTCCAGGGAAGGAAGGGAGGGAAGGAGGAGTTAGTTAAAGAGTGGAGGAAGAGAGAAAAACAGTAACTCTCAGCAAGAATCCTGCTGGGGAACAAGTCCTCCATCTCCCACCACACCACACACACACACACACACACACACACACACACACACACACACACGTTATATACCGTGCATTCGGAAAGTATTCAGAACCCTTGACTTTTTCCACATTTTGTTACGTTACAGCCTTATTCTAAAATTGATTAAATCAATCTACACACAATACCCCATAATGACAAAGTGAAAACAGGTTTTTAGACATTTTTGCACATTTATAAAAAATAAAAACTGAAATATCACATTTACATAAGTATTCAGATCATTTACTCAGTACTTTGTTGAAGCACCTTTTGGCAGCGATTACAGCCTCGAGTCTTCTTGGGTATGACGCTACAAGCTTAGCACACCTGTATTTGGGGAGTTTCTCCAATTCTTCTCTGCAGATCCTCTCAAGCTCTGTCAGGTTGGATGGGGAGCGTCGCTGCACAGCTATTTTCAGGTCTCTCCAGAGATGTTAGATCGGGTTCAAGTCCGGGCTCTGGCTGGGCCACTCAAGGACATTCAGAGACTTGTCCCGAAGCCACTCCTGCGTTGTCTTGGCTGTGTGTTTAGGGTCATTGTCCTGTTGGAAGGTAAACCTTCGCCCCAGTCTGAGGTCCTGAGCGCTCTGGAGCAGGTTTGCATCAAGGATCTCTCTGTCCTTTGCTCCGTTCATCTTTGCCTCGATCCTGACTAGTCTCCCAGTCCCTGTCGCTGAAAAACATCCCCACAGCATGATGCTGCCACCACCATGCTTCACCGTAGGGATGGTGCCAGGTTTCCTCCAGACGTGACGCTTGGCATTCAGGCCAAAGAGTTCAATCTTGGTTTCATCAGACCAGAGAATCTTGTTTCTCATGGTCTGAGAGTCTTTAGGTGCCTTTTGGCAAACTCCAAGCGGGCTGTCATGTGCCTTTTACTGAGGAGTGGCTTCCGTCTGGCTACTCTACCATAAAGGCCTGATTGGTGGAGTGCTGCAGAGATGGTTGTCCTTCTGGAAGGTTCTCCCATCTCCACAGAGGAACTCTGGAGCTCTGTCAGAGTAACAATCGGGTTCTTGGTCACCTCCCTGAACAAGGCCCTTCTCCCCCGATTGCTCAGTTTGGCCGGGCGGCCAGCTCTAGTAAGAGTCTTGGTGGTTCCAAACTTCTTCCATTTAAGAATGATGGAGGCCACTGTGTTCTTGGGGACCTTCCATGCTGCAGAAATGTTTTGGTACCCTTCCCCAGATCTGTGCTTTGACACAATCCTGTCTCGGAGCTCTACGGACAATTCCTTCGACCTCATGGCTTGGTTTTTGCTCTGACATGCACTGTCAACTGTGGGTAAACACACGTTTCCCATGTCGATAAATCTACTTGGCAGTGTAAACACACGTTTCCCATGGCGATAAAGCCACTTGGCAGTGTAAACACACGTTTCCCATGGCGATAAAGCCTCCTTGGCAGTGTAAACACACGTTTCCCATGGCGATAAAGCCACTTGGCAGTGTAAACACACGTTTCCCATGGCGATAAAGCCACTTGGCAGTGTAAACACACGTTTCCCATGGCGATAAAGCCACTTGGCAGTGTAAACACACGTTTCCCATGTCGATAAATCTACTTGGCAGTGTAAACACACGTTTCCCATGTCGATAAATCTACTTGGCAGTGTAAACACACGTTTCCCATGGCGATAAAGCCTCTTGGCAGTGTAAACACACGTTTCCCATGGCGATAAAGCCACTTGGCAGTGTAAACACACGTTTCCCATGGCGATAAAGCCTCTTGGCAGTGTAAACACACGTTTCCCATGGCGATAAAGCCACTTGGCAGTGTAAACACACGTTTCCCATGGCGATAAAGCCTCTTGGCAGTGTAAACACACGTTTCCCATGGCGATAAAGCCACTTGGCAGTGTAAACACACGTTTCCCATGGCGATAAAGCCACTTGGCAGTGTAAACACACGTTTCCCATGGCGATAAAGCCTCTTGGCAGTGTAAACACACGTTTCCCATGGCGATAAAGCCTCTTGGCAGTGTAAACACACGTTTCCCATGGCGATAAAGCCACTTGGCAGTGTAAACACACGTTTCCCATGGCGATAAAGCCACTTGGCAGTGTAAACACACGTTTCCCATGGCGATAAAGCCACTTGGCAGTGTAAACACACGCTTTCCCATGGCGATAAAGCCACTTGGCAGTGTAAACACACGTTTCCCATGGCGATAAAGCCACTTGGCAGTGTAAACACACGTTTCCCATGTCGATAAAGCCTCTTGGCAGTGTAAACACACGTTTCCCATGTCGATAAAGCCTCTTGGCAGTGTAAACACACGTTTCCCATGGCGATAAAGCCACTTGGCAGTGTAAACACACGTTTCCCATGGCGATAAAGCCACTTGGCAGTGTAAACACACGTTTCCCATGGCGATAAAGCCACTTGGCAGTGTAAACACACGTTTCCCATGGCGATAAAGCCACTTGGCAGTGTAAACACACGTTTCCCATGGCGATAAAGCCAGTTGGCAGTGTAAACACACGTTTCCCATGGCGATAAAGCCACTTGGCAGTGTAAACACACGTTTCCCATGGCGATAAAGCCACTTGGCAGTGTAAAAACATGTTTCCCATGGCGATAAAGCCACTTGGCAGTGTAAACACACGTTTCCCATGGCGATAAAGCCACTTGGCAGTGTAAAAACATGTTTCCCATGGCGATAAAGCCACTTGGCAGTGTAAACACACGTTTCCCATGTCGATAAAGCCTCTTGGCAGTGTAAACACACGTTTCCCATGGCGATAAAGCCACTTGGCAGTGTAAACACACGTTTCCCATGTCGATAAAGCCACTTGGCAGTGTAAACACACGTTTCCCATGGCGATAAAGCCTCTTGGCAGTGTAAACACACGTTTCCCATGGCGATAAAGCCACTTGGCAGTGTAAACACACGTTTCCCATGGCGATAAAGCCACTTGGCAGTGTAAACACACGTTTCCCATGTCGATAAAGCCTCTTGGCAGTGTAA
>NW_025533625.1:307500-312500 GCF_020615455.1 Coregonus clupeaformis
TCACACATTACATCATCAGACAGAGACAGACAGCCAGACAGACAGACAGTCAGATAGACAGAGAGACAGACACATGCATTACAGTTGGACTGAGAGACGTTATCAATAGATAGATTCTACATACAGTACCAGTCAAAAGTTTGGACACACCTACTCATTCCAGGGTTTTTCTTTATTTTTTGACTATTTTCTACATTGTAGAATAATAGCGAAGACATCAAAACTATGAAATAACACATATGGAATCATGTAGTAACCAAAAAAGGTGTTAAACAAATCCAAATATATTTTAGATTTTAGATTCATCAAAGTAGCCACCCTTTGCCTTGATGACAGCTTTGCACACTCTTGGCATTCTCTCAACCAGCTTCACCTGGAATGCTTTTCCAACAGTCTTGAAGGAGTTCCCACATATGCTGAGCTCTTGTTGACTGCTATTCCTTCACTCTGCGGTCCGACTCATCCCAAACCATCTCAATTGGTTTGAGGTCGGGGGATTGTGGAGGCCAGGTCATCTGATGCAGCACTCCATCACTCTCCTTCTTGGTCAAATAGTCCTTACACAGCCTGGAGGTGTGTTGGGTCATTGTCCTGTTGAAAAACAAATGAAGGCCTGATTCTGCTCTGAACAGTTGATGTTGAGATGTGTCTGTGACTTGAACTCTGTGAAGCATTTATTTGGGCTGCAATTTCTGAGGCTGGTAACTCTAATGAACTTATCCTCTGCAGCAGAGGTAACTCTGGGTCTTCCATTCCTGTGGCGGTCCTCATGAGAGCCAGTTTCATCATAGCGCTTGATGGTTTTTGTGACTGCACTTGAAGAAACTTTCAAAGTTCTTGAAATGTTTTGGTTACTACATGATTCCATATGTGTTATTTCATAGTTTTGATGTCTTCACTATTATTCTACAATGTAGAAAATAGTAAAAATAAAGAAAAACCCTTGAATGAGTAGGTGTGTCCAAACTGGTACTGTACATAACACCAGGGAGAAACCTAGACAGCCATGGACTCATTGTACATAGAACCCTGAACCCAGACAGATAGAACCCTGAACCCTGAACCCAGACAGATAGAACCCCTGAACCCTGAACCCAGACAGATAGAACCCTGAACCCAGACAGAACCCTGAACCCAGACAGACAGAACACTGAACCCAGAGAGATAGAACCCTGAAACCTGAACCCAGACAGACAGAACCCTGAACCCAGACAGATAGAACCCTGAACCCTGAACCCAGACAGATAGATCCCTGAACCCAGACAGACAGAACCCTGAACCCAGACAGAAAGAACCCTGAACCCAGACAGATAGAACCCTGAACCCAGACAGATAGATCCCTGAACCCAGACAGACAGAACCCTGAACCCAGACAGACAGAACCCTGAACCCAGACAGATAGATCCCTGAACCCAGACAGACAGAACCCTGAACCCAGACAGACAGAACCCTGAACCCAGACAGATAGAACCCTGAACCCTAAACCCAGACAGGCAGAACCCTGAACCCAGACAGATAGAACCCTAAACCCTGAACCCAGACAGATAGATCCCTGAACCCAGACAGACAGAACCCTGAACCCAGACAGATAGAACCCTGAACCCAGACAGATAGATCCCTGAACCCAGACAGACAGAACCCTGAACCCAGACAGACAGAACCCTGAACCCAGACAGACAGAACCCTGAACCCAGACAGACAGAACCCTGAACCCAGACAGATAGAACCCTGAACCCAGACAGACAGAACCCTGAACCCAGACAGATAGAACCCTGAACCCAGACAGACAGAACCCTGAACCCAGACAGACAGAACCCTGAACCCAGACAGACAGAACCCTGAACCCAGACAGACAGAACCCTGAACCCAGACAGATAGAACCCTGAACCCTGAACCCAGACAGATAGATCCCTGAACCCAGACAGACAGAACCCTGAACCCAGACAGACAGAACCCTGAACCCAGACAGACAGAACCCTGAACCCAGACAGACAGAACCCTGAACCCAGACAGACAGAACCCTGAACCCAGACAGACAGAACCCTGAACCCAGACAGACAGAACCCTGAACCCAGACAGACAGAACCCTGAACCCAGACAGACAGAACCCTGAACCCAGGCAGAGTCAGTATACCAGAGGTGTGAAGAGAGAGCAGCTGTTTCAACAGAGAGGACCCTAAACAGAGAGCCAGTAACAGCTATAGGTTACACCACGTGCTCCAACGTGACGAACAGAGAACATCAAAGCGTTGTCTTATGGTTGCATTGTGGTTGTGGTATGGTTTGTGATGATGAGGAAGCAACAGTGTCTGAGTTGGACACACACAAGGCTGGCACACTATTCCCTATGTAGTGCACTACTTTAGACCAGAGGTCTATGTGGCTAACCCTATGGGCTCTGGTCAGACATAGTGTACTATCCAGGGAATAGGGTGATTTGGAACACACTAGGTCTCAGGTTAGATAGATACTATCCAGGGAATAGGGTGATTTGGAACACACTAGGTCTCAGGTTAGATAGATACTATCCAGGGAATAGGGTGATTTGGAACACACTAGGTCTCAGGTTAGATAGATACTATCCAGGGAATAGGGTGATTTGGAACACACTAGGTCTCAGGTTAGATAGATACTATCCAGGGAATAGGGTGATTTGGAACACACTAGGTCTCAGGTTAGATAGATACTATCCAGGGAATAGGGTGATTTGGAACACACTAGGTCTCAGGTTAGATAGATACTATCCAGGGAATAGGGTGATTTGGAACACACTAGGTCTCAGGTTAGATAGATACTATCCAGGGAATAGGGTGATTTGGAACACACTAGGTCTCAGGTTAGATAGATACTATCCAGGGAATAGGGTGATTTGGAACACACTAGGTCTCAGGTTAGATAGATACTATCCAGGGAATAGGGTGATTTGGAACACACTAGGTCTCAGGTTAGATAGATACTATCCAGGGAATAGGGTGATTTGGAACACACTAGGTCTCAGGTTAGATAGATACTATCCAGGGAATAGGGTGATTTGGAACACACTAGGTCTCAGGTTAGATAGATACTATCCAGGGAATAGGGTGATTTGGAACACACTTAGGTCTCAGGTTAGATAGATACTATCCAGGGAATAGGGTGATTTGGAACACACTAGGTCTCAGGTTAGATAGATACTATCCAGGGAATAGGGTGATTTGGAACACACTAGGTCTCAGGTTAGATAGATACTATCCAGGGAATAGGGTGATTTGGAACACACTAGGTCTCAGGTTAGATAGATACTATCCAGGGAATAGGGTGATTTGGAACACACTAGGTCTCAGGTTAGATAGATACTATCCAGGGAATAGGGTGATTTGGAACACACTTAGGTCTCAGGTTAGATAGATACTATCCAGGGAATAGGGTGATTTGGAACACACTTAGGTCTCAGGTTAGATAGATACTATCCAGGGAATAGGGTGATTTGGAACACACTTAGGTCTCAGGTTAGATAGATACTATCCAGGGAATAGGGTGATTTGGAACACACTTAGGTCTCAGGTTAGATAGATACTATCCAGGGAATAGGGTGATTTGGAACACACTTAGGTCTCAGGTTAGATAGATACTATACAGGGAATAGGGTGATTTGGAACACACTAGGTCTCAGGTTAGATAGATACTATACAGGGAATAGGGTGATTTGGAACACACTAGGTCTCAGGTTAGATAGATACTATACAGGGAATAGGGTGATTTGGAACACACTAGGTCTCAGGTTAGATAGATACTATCCAGGGAATAGGGTGATTTGGAACACACTAGGTCTCAGGTTAGATAGATACTATACAGGGAATAGGGTGATTTGGAACACACTAGGTCTCAGGTTAGATAGATACTATCCAGGGAATAGGGTGATTTGGAACACACTAGGTCTCAGGTTAGATAGATACTATACAGGGAATAGGGTGATTTGGAACACACTAGGTCTCAGGTTAGATAGATACTATACAGGGAATAGGGTGATTTGGAACACACTTAGGTCTCAGGTTAGATAGATACTATCCAGGGAATAGGGTGATTTGGAACACACTTAGGTCTCAGGTTAGATAGATACTATACAGGGAATAGGGTGATTTGGAACACACTAGGTCTCAGGTTAGATAGATACTATCCAGGGAATAGGGTGATTTGGAACACACTAGGTCTCAGGTTAGATAGATACTATACAGGGAATAGGGTGATTTGGAACACACTAGGTCTCAGGTTAGATAGATACTATCCAGGGAATAGGGTGATTTGGAACACACTAGGTCTCAGGTTAGATAGATACTATCCAGGGAATAGGGTGATTTGGAACACACTAGGTCTCAGGTTAGATAGATACTATCCAGGGAATAGGGTGATTTGGAACACACTAGGTCTCAGGTTAGATAGATACTATCCAGGGAATAGGGTGATTTGGAACACACTTAGGTCTCAGGTTAGATAGATACTATACAGGGAATAGGGTGATTTGGAACACACTTAGGTCTCAGGTTAGATAGATACTATACAGGGAATAGGGTGATTTGGAACACACTAGGTCTCAGGTTAGATAGATACTATACAGGGAATAGGGTGATTTGGAACACACTAGGTCTCAGGTTAGATAGATACTATACAGGGAATAGGGTGATTTGGAACACACTTAGGTCTCAGGTTAGATAGATACTATCCAGGGAATAGGGTGATTTGGAACACACTAGGTCTCAGGTTAGATAGATACTATCCAGGGAATAGGGTGATTTGGAACACACTTAGGTCTCAGGTTAGATAGATACTATACAGGGAATAGGGTGATTTGGAACACACTAGGTCTCAGGTTAGATAGATACTATCCAGGGAATAGGGTGATTTGGAACACACTAGGTCTCAGGTTAGATAGATACTATCCAGGGAATAGGGTGATTTGGAACACACTAGGTCTCAGGTTAGATAGATACTATCCAGGGAATAGGGTGATTTGGAACACACTA
>NW_025533625.1:317500-370000 GCF_020615455.1 Coregonus clupeaformis
CATTAGTCTAGGTCACATGGTCAGGAAGGGATGGAGGGAACATGTCAACATTAGTCTAGGTCACATGGTCAGGAAGGGACAGAGGGAACATGTCAACATTAGTCTAGGTCACATGGTCAGGAAGGGACAGAGGGAACATGTCAACATTAGTCTAGGTCACATGGTCAGGAAGGGACAGAGGGAACATGTCAACATTAGTCTAGGTCACATGGTCAGGAAGGGACAGAGGGAACATGTCAACATTAGTCTAGGTCACATGGTCAGGAAGGGACAGAGGGAACATGTCAACATTAGTCTAGGTCACATGGTCAGGAAGGGAAAGAGGGAACATGTCAACATTAGTCTAGGTCACATGGTCAGGAAGGGATGGAGGGAACATGACAACATTAGTCTAGGTCACATGGTCAGGAAGGGATGGAGGGAACATGTCAACATTAGTCTAGGTCACATGGTCAGGAAGGGACAGAGGGAACATGACAACATTAGTCTAGGTCACATGGTCAGGAAGGGATGGAGGGAACATGTCAACATTAGTCTAGGTCACATGGTCAGGAAGGGACAGAGGGAACATGTCAACATTAGTCTAGGTCACATGGTCAGGAAGGGAAAGAGGGAACATGTCAACATTAGTCTAGGTCACATGGTCAGGAAGGGATGGAGGGAACATGACAACATTAGTCTAGGTCACATGGTCAGGAAGAGATGGAGGGAACATGTCAACATTAGTCTAGGTCACATGGTCAGGAAGGGATGGAGGGAACATGACAACATTAGTCTAGGTCACATGGTCAGGAAGGGATGGAGGGAACATGTCAACATTAGTCTAGGTCACATGGTCAGGAAGGGACAGAGGGAACATGTCAACATTAGTCTAGGTCACATGGTCAGGAAGGGAAAGAGGGAACATGTCAACATTAGTCTAGGTCACATGGTCAGGAAGGGATGGAGGGAACATGACAACATTAGTCTAGGTCACATGGTCAGGAAGAGATGGAGGGAACATGTCAACATTAGTCTAGGTCACATGGTCAGGAAGGGATGGAGGGAACATGTCAACATTAGTCTAGGTCACATGGTCAGGAAGGGATGGAGGGAACATGACAACATTAGTCTAGGTCACATGGTCAGGAAGGGATGGAGGGAACATGTCAACATTAGTCTAGGTCACATGGTCAGGAAGAGATGGAGGGAACATGTCAACATTAGTCTAGGTCACATGGTCAGGAAGGGATGTAGGGAACATGTCAACATTAGTCTAGGTCACATGGTCAGGAAGGGACAGAGGGAACATGTCAACATTAGTATAGGTCACATGGTCAGGAAGGGATGGAGGGAACATGTCAACATTAGTCTAGGTCACATGGTCAGGAAGGCATAGAGGGAACATGTCAACATTAGTCTAGGTCACATGGTCAGGAAGGGATGGAGGGAACATGTCAACATTAGTCTAGGTCACATGGTCAGGAAGGGACAGAGGGAACATGTCAACATTAGTCTAGGTCACATGGTCAGGAAGGGACAGAGGGAACATGTCAACATTAGTCTAGGTCACATGGTCAGGAAGGGACAGAGGGAACATGTCAACATTAGTCTAGGTCACATGGTCAGGAAGGGACAGAGGGAACATGTCAACATTAGTCTAGGTCACATGGTCAGGAAGGGATGGAGGGAACATGTCAACATTAGTCTAGGTCACATGGTCAGGAAGGGATGGAGGGAACATGTCAACATTAGTCTAGGTCACATGGTCAGGAAGGGATGGAGGGAACATGTCAACATTAGTCTAGGTCACATGGTCAGGAAGGGACAGAGGGAACATGTCAACATTAGTCTAGGTCACATGGTCAGGAAGGGACAGAGGGAACATGTCAACATTAGTCTAGGTCACATGGTCAGGAAGGGACAGAGGGAACATGTCAACATTAGTCTAGGTCACATGGTCAGGAAGGGAAAGAGGGAACATGACAACATTAGTCTAGGTCACATGGTCAGGAAGGGATGAAGGGAACATGTCAACATTAGTCTAGGTCACATGGTCAGGAAGGGACAGAGGGAACATGTCAACATTAGTCTAGGTCACATGGTCAGGAAGGGAAAGAGGGAACATGTCAACATTAGTCTAGGTCACATGGTCAGGAAGGGATGGAGGGAACATGACAACATTAGTCTAGGTCACATGGTCAGGAAGAGATGGAGGGAACATGTCAACATTAGTCTAGGTCACATGGTCAGGAAGGGATGGAGGGAACATGACAACATTAGTCTAGGTCACATGGTCAGGAAGGGATGGAGGAAACATGTCAACATTAGTCCAGGTCACATGGTCAGGAAGCGATAGAGGGAACATGACAACATTAGTCTAGGTCACATGGTCAGGAAGGGATGGAGGGAACATGTCAACATTAGTCTAGGTCACATGGTCAGGAAGGGACAGAGGGAACATGTCAACATTAGTCTAGGTCACATGGTCAGGAAGGGAAAGAGGGAACATGTCAACATTAGTCTAGGTCACATGGTCAGGAAGGGATGGAGGGAACATGACAACATTAGTCTAGGTCACATGGTCAGGAAGAGATGGAGGGAACATGTCAACATTAGTCTAGGTCACATGGTCAGGAAGGGACAGAGGGAACATGTCAACATTAGTCTAGGTCACATGGTCAGGAAGGGACAGAGGGAACATGACAACATTAGTATAGGTCACATGGTCAGGAAGGGAAAGAGGGAACATGTCAACATTAGTCTAGGTCACATGGTCAGGAAGGGATGGAGGGAACATGACAACATTAGTCTAGGTCACATGGTCAGGAAGGGATGGAGGGAACATGTCAACATTAGTCTAGGTCACATGGTCAGGAAGGGACAGAGGGAACATGACAACATTAGTCTAGGTCACATGGTCAGGAAGGGATGGAGGGAACATGTCAACATTAGTCTAGGTCACATGGTCAGGAAGGGACAGAGGGAACATGTCAACATTAGTCTAGGTCACATGGTCAGGAAGGGAAAGAGGGAACATGTCAACATTAGTCTAGGTCACATGGTCAGGAAGGGATGGAGGGAACATGACAACATTAGTCTAGGTCACATGGTCAGGAAGAGATGGAGGGAACATGTCAACATTAGTCTAGGTCACATGGTCAGGAAGGGATGGAGGGAACATGACAACATTAGTCTAGGTCACATGGTCAGGAAGGGATGGAGGGAACATGTCAACATTAGTCTAGGTCACATGGTCAGGAAGGGACAGAGGGAACATGTCAACATTAGTCTAGGTCACATGGTCAGGAAGGGAAAGAGGGAACATGTCAACATTAGTCTAGGTCACATGGTCAGGAAGGGATGGAGGGAACATGACAAGTCTAGGTCACATGGTCAGGAAGAGATGGAGGGAACATGTCAACATTAGTCTAGGTCACATGGTCAGGAAGGGATGGAGGGAACATGTCAACATTAGTCTAGGTCACATGGTCAGGAAGGGATGGAGGGAACATGTCAACATTAGTCTAGGTCACATGGTCAGGAAGAGATGGAGGGAACATGTCAACATTAGTCTAGGTCACATGGTCAGGAAGGGATGGAGGGAACATGTCAACATTAGTCTAGGTCACATGGTCAGGAAGGGACAGAGGGAACATGTCAACATTAGTCTAGGTCACATGGTCAGGAAGGGATGGAGGGAACATGTCAACATTAGTCTAGGTCACATGGTCAGGAAGGCATAGAGGGAACATGTCAACATTAGTCTAGGTCACATGGTCAGGAAGGGATGGAGGGAACATGTCAACATTAGTCTAGGTCACATGGTCAGGAAGGGACAGAGGGAACATGTCAACATTAGTCTAGGTCACATGGTCAGGAAGGGACAGAGGGAACATGTCAACATTAGTCTAGGTCACATGGTCAGGAAGGGACAGAGGGAACATGTCAACATTAGTCTAGGTCACATGGTCAGGAAGGGACAGAGGGAACATGTCAACATTAGTCTAGGTCACATGGTCAGGAAGGGATGGAGGGAACATGTCAACATTAGTCTAGGTCACATGGTCAGGAAGGGATGGAGGGAACATGTCAACATTAGTCTAGGTCACATGGTCAGGAAGGGATGGAGGGAACATGTCAACATTAGTCTAGGTCACATGGTCAGGAAGGGACAGAGGGAACATGTCAACATTAGTCTAGGTCACATGGTCAGGAAGGGACAGAGGGAACATGTCAACATTAGTCTAGGTCACATGGTCAGGAAGGGACAGAGGGAACATGTCAACATTAGTCTAGGTCACATGGTCAGGAAGGGAAAGAGGGAACATGACAACATTAGTCTAGGTCACATGGTCAGGAAGGGATGAAGGGAACATGTCAACATTAGTCTAGGTCACATGGTCAGGAAGGGACAGAGGGAACATGTCAACATTAGTCTAGGTCACATGGTCAGGAAGGGAAAGAGGGAACATGTCAACATTAGTCTAGGTCACATGGTCAGGAAGGGATGGAGGGAACATGACAACATTAGTCTAGGTCACATGGTCAGGAAGAGATGGAGGGAACATGTCAACATTAGTCTAGGTCACATGGTCAGGAAGGGATGGAGGGAACATGACAACATTAGTCTAGGTCACATGGTCAGGAAGGGATGGAGGGAACATGTCAACATTAGTCTAGGTCACATGGTCAGGAAGCGATAGAGGGAACATGACAACATTAGTCTAGGTCACATGGTCAGGAAGGGATGGAGGGAACATGTCAACATTAGTCTAGGTCACATGGTCAGGAAGGGACAGAGGGAACATGTCAACATTAGTCTAGGTCACATGGTCAGGAAGGGAAAGAGGGAACATGTCAACATTAGTCTAGGTCACATGGTCAGGAAGGGATGGAGGGAACATGACAACATTAGTCTAGGTCACATGGTCAGGAAGAGATGGAGGGAACATGTCAACATTAGTCTAGGTCACATGGTCAGGAAGGGACAGAGGGAACATGTCAACATTAGTCTAGGTCACATGGTCAGGAAGGGACAGAGGGAACATGACAACATTAGTCTAGGTCACATGGTCAGGAAGGGAAAGAGGGAACATGTCAACATTAGTCTAGGTCACATGGTCAGGAAGGGATGGAGGGAACATGACAACATTAGTCTAGGTCACATGGTCAGGAAGGGATGGAGGGAACATGTCAACATTAGTCTAGGTCACATGGTCAGGAAGGGATGGAGGGAACATGTCAACAGTCTAGGTCACATGGTCAGGAAGGGACAGAGGGAACATGTCAACATTAGTCTAGGTCACATGGTCAGGAAGGGATGGAGGGAACATGTCAACATTAGTCTAGGTCACATGGTCAGGAAGGGATGGAGGGAACATGACAACATTAGTCTAGGTCACATGGTCAGGAAGGGACAGAGGGAACATGTCAACATTAGTCTAGGTCACATGGTCAGGAAGGGACAGAGGGAACATGTCAACATTAGTCTAGGTCACATGGTCAGGAAGGGACAGAGGGAACATGTCAACATTAGTCTAGGTCACATGGTCAGGAAGGGATGGAGGGAACATGTCAACATTAGTCTAGGTCACATGGTCAGGAAGGGACAGAGGGAACATGACAACATTAGTCTAGGTCACATGGTCAGGAAGGGATGGAGGGAACATGTCAACATTAGTCTAGGTCACATGGTCAGGAAGCGATAGAGGGAACATGTCAACATTAGTCTAGGTCACATGGTCAGGAAGGGATGGAGGGAACATGTCAACATTAGTCTAGGTCACATGGTCAGGAAGGGACAGAGGGAACATGTCAACATTAGTCTAGGTCACATGGTCAGGAAGGGAAAGAGGGAACATGTCAACATTAGTCTAGGTCACATGGTCAGGAAGGGATGGAGGGAACATGACAACATTAGTCTAGGTCACATGGTCAGGAAGAGATGGAGGGAACATGTCAACATTAGTCTAGGTCACATGGTCAGGAAGGGACAGAGGGAACATGTCAACATTAGTCTAGGTCACATGGTCAGGAAGGGACAGAGGGAACATGACAACATTAGTCTAGGTCACATGGTCAGGAAGGGAAAGAGGGAACATGTCAACATTAGTCTAGGTCACATGGTCAGGAAGGGATGGAGGGAACATGACAACATTAGTCTAGGTCACATGGTCAGGAAGGGATGGAGGGAACATGTCAACATTAGTCTAGGTCACATGGTCAGGAAGGGATGGAGGGAACATGTCAACAGTCTAGGTCACATGGTCAGGAAGGGACAGAGGGAACATGTCAACATTAGTCTAGGTCACATGGTCAGGAAGGGATGGAGGGAACATGTCAACATTAGTCTAGGTCACATGGTCAGGAAGGGATGGAGGGGAACATGACAACATTAGTCTAGGTCACATGGTCAGGAAGGGACAGAGGGAACATGTCAACATTAGTCTAGGTCACATGGTCAGGAAGGGACAGAGGGAACATGTCAACATTAGTCTAGGTCACATGGTCAGGAAGGGACAGAGGGAACATGTCAACATTAGTCTAGGTCACATGGTCAGGAAGGGATGGAGGGAACATGTCAACATTAGTCTAGGTCACATGGTCAGGAAGGGACAGAGGGAACATGACAACATTAGTCTAGGTCACATGGTCAGGAAGGGATGGAGGGAACATGTCAACATTAGTCTAGGTCACATGGTCAGGAAGCGATAGAGGGAACATGTCAACATTAGTCTAGGTCACATGGTCAGGAAGGGATGGAGGGAACATGTCAACATTAGTCTAGGTCACATGGTCAGGAAGGGACAGAGGGAACATGACAACATTAGTCTAGGTCACATGGTCAGGAAGGGATGGAGGGAACATGTCAACATTAGTCTAGGTCACATGGTCAGGAAGAGATGGAGGGAACATGTCAACATTAGTCTAGGTCACATGGTCAGGAAGGGATGGAGGGAACATGTCAACATTAGTCTAGGTCACATGGTCAGGAAGGGATGGAGGGAACATGACAACATTAGTCTAGGTCACATGGTCAGGAAGGGATGGAGGGAACATGTCAACATTAGTCTAGGTCACATGGTCAGGAAGAGATGGAGGGAAGATGTCAACATTAGTCTAGGTCACATGGTCAGGAAGGGATGGAGGGAACATGTCAACATTAGTCTAGGTCACATGGTCAGGAAGGGACAGAGGGAACATGTCAACATTAGTCTAGGTCACATGGTCAGGAAGGGACAGAGGGAACATGTCAACATTAGTCTAGGTCACATGGTCAGGAAGGGATGGAGGGAACATGTCAACATTAGTCTAGGTCACATGGTCAGGAAGGGATGGAGGGAACATGTCAACATTAGTCTAGGTCACATGGTCAGGAAGGGATGGAGGGAACATGTCAACATTAGTCTAGGTCACATGGTCAGGAAGGGACAGAGGGAACATGTCAACATTAGTCTAGGTCACATGGTCAGGAAGGGACAGAGGGAACATGTCAACATTAGTCTAGGTCACATGGTCAGGAAGGGACAGAGGGAACATGTCAACATTAGTCTAGGTCACATGGTCAGGAAGGGATAGAGGGAACATGTCAACATTAGTCTAGGTCACATGGTCAGGAAGGGATGGAGGGAACATGACAACATTAGTCTAGGTCACATGGTCAGGAAGGGATGGAGGGAACATGTCAACATTAGTCTAGGTCACATGGTCAGGAAGGGACAGAGGGAACATGACAACATTAGTCTAGGTCACATGGTCAGGAAGGGATGGAGGGAACATGTCAACATTAGTCTAGGTCACATGGTCAGGAAGGGACAGAGGGAACATGTCAACATTAGTCTAGGTCACATGGTCAGGAAGGGAAAGAGGGAACATGTCAACATTAGTCTAGGTTACATGGTCAGGAAGGGATGGAGGGAACATGACAACATTAGTCTAGGTCACATGGTCAGGAAGAGATGGAGGGAACATGTCAACATTAGTCTAGGTCACATGGTCAGGAAGGGATGGAGGGAACATGACAACATTAGTCTAGGTCACATGGTCAGGAAGGGATGGAGGGAACATGTCAACATTAGTCTAGGTCACATGGTCAGGAAGCGATAGAGGGAACATGACAACATTAGTCTAGGTCACATGGTCAGGAAGGGATGGAGGGAACATGTCAACATTAGTCTAGGTCACATGGTCAGGAAGGGACAGAGGGAACATGTCAACATTAGTCTAGGTCACATGGTCAGGAAGGGAAAGAGGGAACATGTCAACATTAGTCTAGGTCACATGGTCAGGAAGGGATGGAGGGAACATGACAACATTAGTCTAGGTCACATGGTCAGGAAGAGATGGAGGGAACATGTCAACATTAGTCTAGGTCACATGGTCAGGAAGGGACAGAGGGAACATGTCAACATTAGTCTAGGTCACATGGTCAGGAAGGGAAAGAGGGAACATGTCAACATTAGTCTAGGTCACATGGTCAGGAAGGGATGGAGGGAACATGACAACATTAGTCTAGGTCACATGGTCAGGAAGAGATGGAGGGAACATGTCAACATTAGTCTAGGTCACATGGTCAGGAAGGGATGGAGGGAACATGACAACATTAGTCTAGGTCACATGGTCAGGAAGGGATGGAGGGAACATGTCAACATTAGTCTAGGTCACATGGTCAGGAAGCGATAGAGGGAACATGACAACATTAGTCTAGGTCACATGGTCAGGAAGGGATGGAGGGAACATGTCAACATTAGTCTAGGTCACATGGTCAGGAAGGGACAGAGGGAACATGTCAACATTAGTCTAGGTCACATGGTCAGGAAGGGAAAGAGGGAACATGTCAACATTAGTCTAGGTCACATGGTCAGGAAGGGATGGAGGGAACATGACAACATTAGTCTAGGTCACATGGTCAGGAAGAGATGGAGGGAACATGTCAACATTAGTCTAGGTCACATGGTCAGGAAGGGACAGAGGGAACATGTCAACATTAGTCTAGGTCACATGGTCAGGAAGGGACAGAGGGAACATGACAACATTAGTCTAGGTCACATGGTCAGGAAGGGAAAGAGGGAACATGTCAACATTAGTCTAGGTCACATGGTCAGGAAGGGATGGAGGGAACATGACAACATTAGTCTAGGTCACATGGTCAGGAAGGGATGGAGGGAACATGTCAACATTAGTCTAGGTCACATGGTCAGGAAGGGATGGAGGGAACATGTCAACAGTCTAGGTCACATGGTCAGGAAGGGACAGAGGGAACATGTCAACATTAGTCTAGGTCACATGGTCAGGAAGGGATGGAGGGAACATGTCAACATTAGTCTAGGTCACATGGTCAGGAAGGGATGGAGGGAACATGACAACATTAGTCTAGGTCACATGGTCAGGAAGGGACAGAGGGAACATGTCAACATTAGTCTAGGTCACATGGTCAGGAAGGGACAGAGGGAACATGTCAACATTAGTCTAGGTCACATGGTCAGGAAGGGACAGAGGGAACATGTCAACATTAGTCTAGGTCACATGGTCAGGAAGGGATGGAGGGAACATGTCAACATTAGTCTAGGTCACATGGTCAGGAAGGGACAGAGGGAACATGACAACATTAGTCTAGGTCACATGGTCAGGAAGGGATGGAGGGAACATGTCAACATTAGTCTAGGTCACATGGTCAGGAAGCGATAGAGGGAACATGTCAACATTAGTCTAGGTCACATGGTCAGGAAGGGATGGAGGGAACATGTCAACATTAGTCTAGGTCACATGGTCAGGAAGGGACAGAGGGAACATGTCAACATTAGTCTAGGTCACATGGTCAGGAAGGGAAAGAAGGAACATGTCAACATTAGTCTAGGTCACATGGTCAGGAAGGGATGGAGGGAACATGACAACATTAGTCTAGGTCACATGGTCAGGAAGAGATGGAGGGAACATGTCAACATTAGTCTAGGTCACATGGTCAGGAAGGGACAGAGGGAACATGTCAACATTAGTCTAGGTCACATGGTCAGGAAGGGACAGAGGGAACATGACAACATTAGTCTAGGTCACATGGTCAGGAAGGGAAAGAGGGAACATGTCAACATTAGTCTAGGTCACATGGTCAGGAAGGGATGGAGGGAACATGACAACATTAGTCTAGGTCACATGGTCAGGAAGGGATGGAGGGAACATGTCAACATTAGTCTAGGTCACATGGTCAGGAAGGGATGGAGGGAACATGTCAACAGTCTAGGTCACATGGTCAGGAAGGGACAGAGGGAACATGTCAACATTAGTCTAGGTCACATGGTCAGGAAGGGATGGAGGGAACATGTCAACATTAGTCTAGGTCACATGGTCAGGAAGGGATGGAGGGAACATGACAACATTAGTCTAGGTCACATGGTCAGGAAGGGACAGAGGGAACATGTCAACATTAGTCTAGGTCACATGGTCAGGAAGGGACAGAGGGAACATGTCAACATTAGTCTAGGTCACATGGTCAGGAAGGGACAGAGGGAACATGTCAACATTAGTCTAGGTCACATGGTCAGGAAGGGATGGAGGGAACATGTCAACATTAGTCTAGGTCACATGGTCAGGAAGGGACAGAGGGAACATGACAACATTAGTCTAGGTCACATGGTCAGGAAGGGATGGAGGGAACATGTCAACATTAGTCTAGGTCACATGGTCAGGAAGCGATAGAGGGAACATGTCAACATTAGTCTAGGTCACATGGTCAGGAAGGGATGGAGGGAACATGTCAACATTAGTCTAGGTCACATGGTCAGGAAGGGACAGAGGGAACATGACAACATTAGTCTAGGTCACATGGTCAGGAAGGGATGGAGGGAACATGTCAACATTAGTCTAGGTCACATGGTCAGGAAGAGATGGAGGGAACATGTCAACATTAGTCTAGGTCACATGGTCAGGAAGGGATGGAGGGAACATGTCAACATTAGTCTAGGTCACATGGTCAGGAAGGGATGGAGGGAACATGACAACATTAGTCTAGGTCACATGGTCAGGAAGGGATGGAGGGAACATGTCAACATTAGTCTAGGTCACATGGTCAGGAAGAGATGGAGGGAACATGTCAACATTAGTCTAGGTCACATGGTCAGGAAGGGATGGAGGGAACATGTCAACATTAGTCTAGGTCACATGGTCAGGAAGGGACAGAGGGAACATGTCAACATTAGTCTAGGTCACATGGTCAGGAAGGGATGGAGGGAACATGTCAACATTAGTCTAGGTCACATGGTCAGGAAGGCATAGAGGGAACATGTCAACATTAGTCTAGGTCACATGGTCAGGAAGGGATGGAGGGAACATGTCAACATTAGTCTAGGTCACATGGTCAGGAAGGGACAGAGGGAACATGTCAACATTAGTGTAGGTCACATGGTCAGGAAGGGACAGAGGGAACATGTCAACATTAGTCTAGGTCACATGGTCAGGAAGGGACAGAGGGAACATGTCAACATTAGTCTAGGTCACATGGTCAGGAAGGGACAGAGGGAACATGTCAACATTAGTCTAGGTCACATGGTCAGGAAGGGATGGAGGGAACATGTCAACATTAGTCTAGGTCACATGGTCAGGAAGGGATGGAGGGAACATGTCAACATTAGTCTAGGTCACATGGTCAGGAAGGGATGGAGGGAACATGTCAACATTAGTCTAGGTCACATGGTCAGGAAGGGACAGAGGGAACATGTCAACATTAGTCTAGGTCACATGGTCAGGAAGGGACAGAGGGAACATGTCAACATTAGTCTAGGTCACATGGTCAGGAAGGGACAGAGGGAACATGTCAACATTAGTCTAGGTCACATGGTCAGGAAGGGATGGAGGGAACATGTCAACATTAGTCTAGGTCACATGGTCAGGAAGGGACAGAGGGAACATGACAACATTAGTCTAGGTCACATGGTCAGGAAGGGATGGAGGGAACATGTCAACATTAGTCTAGGTCACATGGTCAGGAAGCGATAGAGGGAACATGTCAACATTAGTCTAGGTCACATGGTCAGGAAGGGATGGAGGGAACATGTCAACATTAGTCTAGGTCACATGGTCAGGAAGGGACAGAGGGAACATGTCAACATTAGTCTAGGTCACATGGTCAGGAAGGGAAAGAAGGAACATGTCAACATTAGTCTAGGTCACATGGTCAGGAAGGGATGGAGGGAACATGACAACATTAGTCTAGGTCACATGGTCAGGAAGAGATGGAGGGAACATGTCAACATTAGTCTAGGTCACATGGTCAGGAAGGGACAGAGGGAACATGTCAACATTAGTCTAGGTCACATGGTCAGGAAGGGACAGAGGGAACATGACAACATTAGTCTAGGTCACATGGTCAGGAAGGGAAAGAGGGAACATGTCAACATTAGTCTAGGTCACATGGTCAGGAAGGGATGGAGGGAACATGACAACATTAGTCTAGGTCACATGGTCAGGAAGGGATGGAGGGAACATGTCAACATTAGTCTAGGTCACATGGTCAGGAAGGGATGGAGGGAACATGTCAACAGTCTAGGTCACATGGTCAGGAAGGGACAGAGGGAACATGTCAACATTAGTCTAGGTCACATGGTCAGGAAGGGATGGAGGGAACATGTCAACATTAGTCTAGGTCACATGGTCAGGAAGGGATGGAGGGAACATGACAACATTAGTCTAGGTCACATGGTCAGGAAGGGACAGAGGGAACATGTCAACATTAGTCTAGGTCACATGGTCAGGAAGGGACAGAGGGAACATGTCAACATTAGTCTAGGTCACATGGTCAGGAAGGGACAGAGGGAACATGTCAACATTAGTCTAGGTCACATGGTCAGGAAGGGATGGAGGGAACATGTCAACATTAGTCTAGGTCACATGGTCAGGAAGGGACAGAGGGAACATGACAACATTAGTCTAGGTCACATGGTCAGGAAGGGATGGAGGGAACATGTCAACATTAGTCTAGGTCACATGGTCAGGAAGCGATAGAGGGAACATGTCAACATTAGTCTAGGTCACATGGTCAGGAAGGGATGGAGGGAACATGTCAACATTAGTCTAGGTCACATGGTCAGGAAGGGACAGAGGGAACATGACAACATTAGTCTAGGTCACATGGTCAGGAAGGGATGGAGGGAACATGTCAACATTAGTCTAGGTCACATGGTCAGGAAGAGATGGAGGGAACATGTCAACATTAGTCTAGGTCACATGGTCAGGAAGGGATGGAGGGAACATGTCAACATTAGTCTAGGTCACATGGTCAGGAAGGGATGGAGGGAACATGACAACATTAGTCTAGGTCACATGGTCAGGAAGGGATGGAGGGAACATGTCAACATTAGTCTAGGTCACATGGTCAGGAAGAGATGGAGGGAACATGTCAACATTAGTCTAGGTCACATGGTCAGGAAGGGATGGAGGGAACATGTCAACATTAGTCTAGGTCACATGGTCAGGAAGGGACAGAGGGAACATGTCAACATTAGTCTAGGTCACATGGTCAGGAAGGGATGGAGGGAACATGTCAACATTAGTCTAGGTCACATGGTCAGGAAGGCATAGAGGGAACATGTCAACATTAGTCTAGGTCACATGGTCAGGAAGGGATGGAGGGAACATGTCAACATTAGTCTAGGTCACATGGTCAGGAAGGGACAGAGGGAACATGTCAACATTAGTGTAGGTCACATGGTCAGGAAGGGACAGAGGGAACATGTCAACATTAGTCTAGGTCACATGGTCAGGAAGGGACAGAGGGAACATGTCAACATTAGTCTAGGTCACATGGTCAGGAAGGGACAGAGGGAACATGTCAACATTAGTCTAGGTCACATGGTCAGGAAGGGATGGAGGGAACATGTCAACATTAGTCTAGGTCACATGGTCAGGAAGGGATGGAGGGAACATGTCAACATTAGTCTAGGTCACATGGTCAGGAAGGGATGGAGGGAACATGTCAACATTAGTCTAGGTCACATGGTCAGGAAGGGACAGAGGGAACATGTCAACATTAGTCTAGGTCACATGGTCAGGAAGGGACAGAGGGAACATGTCAACATTAGTCTAGGTCACATGGTCAGGAAGGGACAGAGGGAACATGTCAACATTAGTCTAGGTCACATGGTCAGGAAGGGAAAGAGGGAACATGTCAACATTAGTCTAGGTCACATGGTCAGGAAGGGATGGAGGGAACATGACAACATTAGTCTAGGTCACATGGTCAGGAAGGGATGGAGGGAACATGTCAACATTAGTCTAGGTCACATGGTCAGGAAGGGACAGAGGGAACATGACAACATTAGTCTAGGTCACATGGTCAGGAAGGGATGGAGGGAACATGTCAACATTAGTCTAGGTCACATGGTCAGGAAGGGACAGAGGGAACATGTCAACATTAGTCTAGGTCACATGGTCAGGAAGGGAAAGAGGGAACATGTCAACATTAGTCTAGGTTACATGGTCAGGAAGGGATGGAGGGAACATGACAACATTAGTCTAGGTCACATGGTCAGGAAGAGATGGAGGGAACATGTCAACATTAGTCTAGGTCACATGGTCAGGAAGGGATGGAGGGAACATGACAACATTAGTCTAGGTCACATGGTCAGGAAGGGATGGAGGGAACATGTCAACATTAGTCTAGGTCACATGGTCAGGAAGCGATAGAGGGAACATGACAACATTAGTCTAGGTCACATGGTCAGGAAGGGATGGAGGGAACATGTCAACATTAGTCTAGGTCACATGGTCAGGAAGGGACAGAGGGAACATGTCAACATTAGTCTAGGTCACATGGTCAGGAAGGGAAAGAGGGAACATGTCAACATTAGTCTAGGTCACATGGTCAGGAAGGGATGGAGGGAACATGACAACATTAGTCTAGGTCACATGGTCAGGAAGAGATGGAGGGAACATGTCAACATTAGTCTAGGTCACATGGTCAGGAAGGGACAGAGGGAACATGTCAACATTAGTCTAGGTCACATGGTCAGGAAGGGACAGAGGGAACATGACAACATTAGTCTAGGTCACATGGTCAGGAAGGGAAAGAGTGAACATGTCAACATTAGTCTAGGTCACATGGTCAGGAAGGGATGGAGGGAACATGACAACATTAGTCTAGGTCACATGGTCAGGAAGGGATGGAGGGAACATGTCAACATTAGTCTAGGTCACATGGTCAGGAAGGGATGGAGGGAACATGTCAACAGTCTAGGTCACATGGTCAGGAAGGGACAGAGGGAACATGTCAACATTAGTCTAGGTCACATGGTCAGGAAGGGATGGAGGGAACATGTCAACATTAGTCTAGGTCACATGGTCAGGAAGGGATGGAGGGAACATGACAACATTAGTCTAGGTCACATGGTCAGGAAGGGACAGAGGGAACATGTCAACATTAGTCTAGGTCACATGGTCAGGAAGGGACAGAGGGAACATGTCAACATTAGTCTAGGTCACATGGTCAGGAAGGGACAGAGGGAACATGTCAACATTAGTCTAGGTCACATGGTCAGGAAGGGATGGAGGGAACATGTCAACATTAGTCTAGGTCACATGGTCAGGAAGGGATGGAGGGAACATGTCAACATTAGTCTAGGTCACATGGTCAGGAAGGGATGGAGGGAACATGACAACATTAGTCTAGGTCACATGGTCAGGAAGGGATGAGGGAACATGTCAACATTAGTCTAGGTCACATGGTCAGGAAGGGATGGAGGGAACATGTCAACATTAGTCTAGGTCACATGGTCAGGAAGGGATGGAGGGAACATGACAACATTAGTCTAAGTCACATGGTCAGGAAGGGACAGAGGGAACATGTCAACATTAGTCTAGGTCACATGGTCAGGAAGGGACAGAGGGAACATGTCAACATTAGTCTAGGTCACATGGTCAGGAAGGGACAGAGGGAACATGTCAACATTAGTCTAGGTCACATGGGTCAGGAAGGGACAGAGGGAACATGTCAACATTAGTCTAGGTCACATGGTCAGGAAGGGATGGAGGGAACATGTCAACATTAGTCTAGGTCACATGGTCAGGAAGGGATGGAGGGAACATGTCAACATTAGTCTAGGTCACATGGTCAGGAAGGGATGGAGGGAACATGTCAACATTAGTCTAGGTCACATGGTCAGGAAGTGATAGAGGGAACATGTCAACATTAGTCTAGGTCACATGGTCAGGAAGGGATGGAGGGAACATGTCAACATTAGTCTAGGTCACATGGTCAGGAAGAGACAGAGGGAAAGTAGAGTGATACCTTGTCATCTTCTTCTTCCATGTGAGGTTCAGAATGAACAGGTTCATGTAGAGAGGAGGAGCGAGGCTAGAGAGAGAGAGAGGGAGAGAGACAGAGAGAGAGGGAGAGAGAGAGAGAGAGAGAGAGAGAGAGAGAGAGAGAGAGAGAGAGAGAGAGAGAGAGAGAGAGAGAGAGAGAGAGAGACAGAGAGAGAGAGAGAGAGAGAGAGAGGGAGAGAGAGAGACAGAGAGAGAGAGAGAGAGAGAGAGAGAGAGAGAGAGAGAGAGACAGAGAGAGAGAGAGAGAGAGAGAGGGAGAGAGAGAGACAGAGAGAGAGAGAGAGAGAGAGAGAGAGAGAGAGAGAGAGAGAGAGAGAGAGGGAGAGAGAGAGAGAGAGAGAGAGAGAGAGAGAGACAGAGAGAGAGAGAGAGAGAGAGAGAGAGAGAGAGAGAGAGAGAGAGAGAGAGAGAGAGAGAGAGAGAGAGAGAGAGAGAGAGAGAGAGAGAGAGAGAGAGAGAGAGAGAGAGAGAGAGAGACAGAGAGAGAGAGAGAGAGAGAGAGAGAGGAGAGAGAGAGACAGAGAGAGAGAGAGAGAGAGAGAGAGAGAGAGAGAGAGAGAGAGAGAGAGAGAGAGAGAGAGAGAGAGAGAGAGAGAGAGGGAGAGAGAGAGACAGAGAGAGAGAGAGAGAGAGAGAGAGAGAGAGAGAGAGAGAGAGAGAGAGTGAGAGAGAGAGAGAGAGAGAGAGAGAGAGAGAGAGAGAGAGAGAGAGAGAGAGAGAGAGAGAGAGAGAGAGAGAGAGAGAGAGAGTGAGAGTGAGAGTGAGAGTGAGAGTGAGAGAGCGAGAGAGAGAGAGAGAGAGAGAGAGAGAGAGAGAGAGAGCGAGAGAGAGAGAGAGAGAGAGGGGGGAGAGAGAGGGGGAGAGAGAGAGAGGAAATTAGCTGTTGCCTATCTTTTCCATTCAGTATAGATGAAACAATCACAAACATGTCCCAGGGTTGAGCTCAGGGCTGGAACAACTGTTGAACATCTGAGCGTGTGGTTGTTTGTGGAGGAAGGGTGGGGAGAGTGTGTGCATGTATCCCACATCTGTTGCTATGGGGTAACGATGTCAGGGACAATATAGGATGAATCACAATAATTGTTTGCTTGCCGAAAATTTTATTTTTGTAATGCCAGTCCTGGTTATAGGTAACGATCCTTCGTAAGAAATGACTACATTATTACCCATATTATTAGTTAATTGTGGAAATAAATGAAGATATGCAATCTTTTTTTATATTTTTTTTTTGGGGGGGGGGGAATAACTGTGTACAGTATAATCGAGGTGAAGGCGTTGGAAATGCTTTTGGCTGTTGATCTGCTTCTGTTCTGCACTGTGCCCTCTGTTTAAAGGATGGGTCCCAATCTCTCAAAGGCCCCAGGATCCAGCTGGATGGGGGGGTGGTCTGCCAGTCCCTGGGAGGACAACCCAGCTGGACGGGGGGTGGTCTGCCAGTCCCTGGGAGGACAACCCAGCTGGACGGGGGGTGGTCTGCCAGTCCCTGGGAGGACAACCCAGCTGGACGGGGGGTGGTCTGCCAGTCCCTGGGAGGACAACCCAACTTGGGATGGGGGAGGGATTTTAGCGGGTGGAATAGTGGAGAACAATTGGTGGTTTACTCAGTAGCAGTGCAAATATCACGGTGCAGCTATATGGACACTCAATCACTATGGTATTTTTTAATGGTAAGTTTCCAAACATATATTATTATCAATAGAATTGAAACTTGTATCTCAATGGTGATAATAAGTCCAGCCAGTTATAATTGTAATGGTTTAGCAGATAATAAGAGAAGACGATCAGTATTTACCTAGTAACCGAAAGGTCGCTGGTTCTAATCCCCAAGCTGACTAAGTGAAAAATCTGTCGATGTGCCCTTAAGCAAGGCACTTAACCCTAATTGCTCCTGTAAGTCGCTCTGGATAAGAGCGTCTGCTAAATGACGTAAATGTAAAAGAGAAGGAATATAATATCTATTGTTTACAGGAAACTCATTCAACAATTCTAGATGAAGTTGTGTGGAAAAAGGAATGGGGGAGGGGGAAATATACTTCTCCCATGGGCTAAGAAACTCAAAAGGGGTAATGATATTAATTAACAATAATTTTGATCCGAATGTGCAAACTGTCCAAACAGATCCGCAAGGTAGATGGATGATTTTAAATATACAGTACCAGTCAAAAGTTTGGACACAAGGGTTTTTCTTTATTTTTACTATTTTCTACATTGTAGAATAATAGTGAAGACATCAAAACTATGAAATAACACATATGGAATCATGTACTAACCAAAACAGTGTTAAACAAATCAAAATATATTTTAGATTTTAGATTCTTCAAAGTAGCCACCCTTTGCTTTGATGACAACTTTGCACACTCTTGGCATTCTCTCAACCAGCTTCATAATGAATGCTTTTCCAACAGTTTTGAAGGAGTTCCCACATATGCTGAGCACTCGTTGGCTGCTTTTCCTTCACTCTGCGGTCCAACTCATCCCAAATCATTTCAATTGGGTTGAGGGTGGGTGATTGTGGAGGCCAGGTCATCTGATGCAGCACTCCATCACTCTCCTTCTTGGTCAAATAGCCCTTACACAACCTGGAGATGTGTTTTGGGTCATTGTCCTGTTGAAAAACAAAAAAATGATAGTCCCACTAAGCCCTAACCAGATGGGATGGCGCATTGCTGCAGAATGCTGTGGTAGCCATGCTGGTTAAGTGTGCCTTGAATTCTAAATAAATTACCAACAGTGTCACCAGCAAAGCACCCCCACACCATCACACCTCCTCCTCCATGCTTCACGGTGGGAACCACACATGCGGAGATCATCCGTTCACCTACTCTGCGTCTCACAAAGACACAGCGTTTGGAACCAAAAATCTCACATTTGGACTCATCAGACCAAAGGACAGATTTCCACCCGTCTAATGTCCATTGCTCGTGTTTCTTGGCCCAAGCAAGTCTCTTCTTCTTATTGGTGTCCTTTAGTAGTGGTTTCTTTGCAGCAATTTGACCATGAAGACCTGATTCACACAGTCCCCTCTGAACAGTTGATGTTGAGATGTGTCTGATACTTGAACTCTGTGAAGCATTTATTTGGGCTGCAATTTCTGAGGCAGGTAACTCTAATGAACTTATCCTCTGCAGCAGAGATATCTCTGGGTCTTCCATTCCTGTGGCGGTCCTCATGAGAGCCAGTTTCATCATAGCGCTTGATGGTTTTTGCGACTGCACTTGAAGAAACTTTCAAAGTTCTTGAAATGTTCTGGATTGACTGACCTTCATGTCTTAAAGTAATGATGGACTTTACTGAAACTTGTTACAAATGATGGAGTCACCCATGATTCATCAAACAATATTTTCAAAGAGTAAGCAAAGCACTTTAAGCATATGTTTTAATTTCAGTCTCCTCCATCTCCACTAACTGAAGTTAACTGTAAGGATATTTTTTCTATTAATAATGTAAAATTAACAGCTGTACAGAATGACTTGTGTGAAGGCCAAATTACAGAGGAGGAACTTCTAGATGCAATTAAAGCCTTTAAGTCTGGGAAAACTCCAGGGCTGGATGGCAAACCAGTCGAGGTATATCAAACCTTTTTTTACGGTACTCAGAGGACCGTTATCAGCATTTTTTAACCACTCCTATAAAAATGGTAGACTATCCGATACTCAACAAGAAGGTCTGATTCCACTATACCTGAAACAGGACCCAGGTGGTAAATATAAAGATCCAGTCCATAAAAAAAATTGGAGACCCCTTACACTTCAGTGTTGTGATGCAAAAATTCTAGCAAAATGCATAGCGCATAGAATTAAAAAGGTGTTCGATATTATTCATCCTAATCAGACAGTTATTTTTTTTAGAACACTATAAGTAAGTATAAGTACGATTTGAATTTATATATATAAATGCCTGGATTATTTAAAATTTTGGAGAATCTCTTATACAATGGGTTGAAGTGATGTATAGTAACCCTAGGTGTAAAACAGTAAATAATGGCTACTTCTCAGAAAGTATTAAACTGTCAAGAAGAGTAAAACAAGGTTGTCCACTATCGGCATATCTATTTATTATGGCCATCGAAATGTTAGCTATTTAAATCAGATATAATAAAAATAATATCAAGGGATTAGAAATCCAGGGTTTGATTCATGTTTTCTTTTAAATCCACAATTTGGATCCCTGCACAGCCTCATAGAGGATCTAGATAATTATTCTAACCTTTCTGGATTACAACCAAGTTATGATAAGTGTACTATATTACATATTGGATCACAAAAAATACATTTACATTTTAGCAGACGCTCTTATCCAGAGCAACTTACAGTTAGTGAGTGCATACATATTTTTTTTTATATTTCATACTGGCCCCCCCGTGGGAATCGAACCCACAACCCTGGCGTTGCAAACGCCATGCTCTACCAACTGAGCTACATCCCTGCCGGCCATTCCCTCCCCTACCCTGGACCAATTGTGCGCCGCCCCATGGGTCTCCCGGTCGCGGCCAGCTACGACAGAGCCTGGATTCGAACCAGGATCTCTAGTGGCACAGCTAGCACTGCAATGCAGTGACCACTGTGCCAGCTTAGACCACTGCGCCACAACTTTTAAATTACCGTGTAGTTTACCAATCAAATGTTCTGACGGTGAAGTGGACATATTAGGTATTCATATCCCTAAAGAAATAAATTAACTCACTACAATACATTTTAATAGAAAGTTAGATAAGATCTTGCTACCATGGAAAGGAAAGCCCCTGTCTATTAGTGGAAACATCTCCCTGACTAACCCTTTAGTCGTATCCCAGGTTACCTATTTCCTTATGGCCCTGCCTACACCTAGCAACCTGTTTTTTTTAAATTATATGAACAAAAAATATTCAATCGATTACTAATACTCTTAGCAAAACATTTTTATCTTTAATTTACAATGTGTAAAAAACTTTTGTGAAACAGCACAGCACTGTTGAAAAATATATGGCAAATAGAAATAAAAAATTGATGGTGTTCAGAGATAGAATTGAGGGTTGCTAAAGGATGGTACTAAAAACAACAAGATACACTAACTAATGTAAAATATACTGTGTCGGTAAAATGTATATAGTATGTATAAGCTGGAAGTAGAAGCCTAAGTGTTGTTGTCCATTAGTTTACTCCAATTAGGGAAGGGGTGGTAGGGTTAGGGGAAAATAATAAAGGAAAATATATTTTAAAAATGTTTTATATATATATATATTTACCAGAAATATATGGGAGATTGGAAATGATGCAGATAATTACATGGATAGAAGCCACAATCTATCTACAATATTAAAGCTGATTGGGTGAGATTGGGGAGGGCGGGACTTACAAAGTAGTAGCTGTTGATGAATCCGCAGGAGGACAGGTTGGAGTGGGCGTAGAGTGGGAGAGTCTCCAGAGAGCTGATGAATCCGCAGGAGGACAGGTTGGAGTGGGCGTTGAGTGGGAGAGTCTCCAGAGAGCTGATGAATCCGCAGGAGGCCAGGTTGGAGTGGGCGTTGAGTGGGAGAGTCTCCAGAGAGCTGATGAATCCGCAGGAGGGCCGGTTGGAGTGGGCGTTGAGTGGGAGAGTCTCCAGAGAGCTGATGAATCCGCAGGAGGCCAGGTTGGAGTGGGCGTTGAGTGGGAGAGTCTCCAGAGAGCTGATGAATCCGCAGGAGGGCCGGTTGGAGTGGGCGTTGAGTGGGAGAGTCTCCAGAGAGCTGATGAATCCGCAGGAGGGCCGGTTGGAGTGGGCGTTGAGTGGGAGAGTCTCCAGAGAGCTGATGAATCCGCAGGAGGGCCGGTTGGAGTGGGCGTTGAGTGGGAGAGTCTCCAGAGAGCTGATGAATCCGCAGGAGGGCCGGTTGGAGTGGGCGTTGAGTGGGAGAGTCTCCAGAGAGCTGATGAATCCGCAGGAGGACAGGTTGGAGTGGGCGTTGAGTGGGAGAGTCTCCAGAGAGCTGATGAATCCGCAGGAGGGCCGGTTGGAGTGGGCGTTGAGTGGGAGAGTCTCCAGAGAGCTGATGAATCCGCAGGAGGGCCGGTTGGAGTGGGCGTTGAGTGGGAGAGTCTCCAGAGAGCTGATGAATCCGCAGGAGGGCCGGTTGGAGTGGGCGTTGAGTGGGAGAGTCTCCAGAGAGCTGATGAATCCGCAGGAGGCCAGGTTGGAGTGGGCGTTGAGTGGGAGAGTCTCCAGAGAGCTGATGAATCCGCAGGAGGGCCGGTTGGAGTGGGCGTAGAGTGGGAGAGTCTCCAGAGAGCTGATGAATCCGCAGGAGGGCAGGTTGGAGTGGGCGTTGAGTGGGAGAGTCTCCAGAGAGCTGATGAATCCGCAGGAGGGCAGGTTGGAGTGGGCGTTGAGTGGGAGAGTCTCCAGAGAGCTGTCAGTGGTGGTGCTGTCGGACCGAGGAGACACACAACCTTCACCCTGGGAGCACAACACACACACACACACACACACACACACACACACACACACACACACAGTTCAGCATGACTGTCAGGTGTTCAAACCCTGGGTCTACTGCACGGCAAAAAAGACAGTGAGCTAAAAGGCAAGTCTTCAGATCTCAATAAGTGCTTTATATTTAATCAAATGTCATCGTCTGGGATCCATTACGTGGTCCTCTGTAGCTCAATTGGTAGAGCATGGCGCTTGTAATGCCAGGGTAGTGGGTTCGATCCCCGGGACCACCCATATGTAAAAAATGTATGCACGCATGACTGTAAGTCGCTTTGGATAAAAGCGTCTGCTAAATGGCTTATTATTATTATTATTATTATTATTATTGTTTACCTGGTCGTCTGGGGCTGGAGCTGGGGAGCTGTTCCCCAGGCCAGAGCCTTCCTGTGTGGTGAGAGGGTGTCTGGGCGCTGGCCTCTCCCACTGTGTAGCCCCACTAGGGATACACCAGTAGTAGACAGCGGCCTTGTCTGTCATCCTCTTCCATCCTGGAGGAAGCTCCCCGTCTGTCTGACAGCGCTGATCACTCCAGATATCTGACACACACACACACACACACGTCACATACTTTATTTTGACAGAAAAACACATTACAGTCAAGAAAGGATTCAAAACACTTCTAAGGCCACAAAATACACGGACACATGAATACAGAAATCTCATCAGAAATACAGAATACAGAAAGCTCATCAGAAATACAGAATACAGAAATCTCGTCCCCTCCCCAAGCTCATCACCAAGCTAAGGACCCTGGGACTGAACACCTCCCTCTGCAACTGGATCCTGGACTTCCTGACGGGCCGCCCCCAGGTGGTGAGGGTAGGAAACAACACATCCGCCACGCTGACCCTCAACACGGGGCCCCACCCGCCAGAGGTGTGTGCTTAGTCCCCTCCTGTACTCCCTGTTCACCCATGACTGAACAAGTTTCCAAACAACACGATGGTGGAGGCCTGATCACCTCCTCCCTGTAGGCTCAACGTCACTACTCAACGTCAGTACTCAATGTCAGTAAGACCAAGGAGATGATTGTGGACTACAGCAGAAAGAGGGGAGAGCGTCCACCTCCATGGGGCTGTCAGCAGAAAGAGGGGAGAGCGTCCACCTCCATGGGGCTGTCAGCAGAAAGAGGGGAGAGCGTCCACCTCCATGGGGCTGTCAGCAGAAAGAGGGGAGAGCGTCCACCTCCATGGGGCTGTCAGCAGAAAGAGGGGAGAGCATCCACCTCCATGGGACTGTAGTGGAGCGGCTCGAGAGTGTAGAACTTCACTAAAAACAAGCCATAGAAAGTTGGTTGCAATTTCAGTTTAATCCACCAGAAAAGACAGAACAAATATTACAACAAATATTATGGTTCAACTCAAATATACACATTTTTGGATTTTTTTTTTTAAAAACGGTATAATCTTTGTAAATGATATCATAAATAGGACTGGTGGAGTTATGTCACACATGCAGCTAACAAAAATATATGGAAATGTCTGCTCTATCCAAAATTACAACCAACTAATTGCATGGTCCATACACACCAACACCATCGTGAAGAAGACAGGGCCTCTTCTCCCTCAGGAGGCTGAAAAGATTTGGCATGGGCCCTCGGATCCTCAAAAAAGTTATACAGCTGCACCATCGAGAGCATCTTGACTGGCTGCATCACCTACAGTGGCTTGAGAAACTATTCACCCCCTTGGCATTTTTCCTATTTTGTTGCCTTACAACCTGGAATTAAAATAGATATTTGGGGGGGTTTGTATCATTTGATTTACACAACATGCCTATCACTTTGAAGATGCAAAATATGTTTTATTGTGAAACAAACAAGAAATAAGACAAAAAAAAAACAGACAACTTGAGCGTGCATAACTATTCACCCCCCAAAGTCAATACTTTGTAGAGCCACCTTTTGCAGCAATTACAGCTGCAAGTCTCTTGGGGTATGTCTCTATAAGCTTGGCACATCTAACCACTGGGATTTTTGCCCATTCTTCAAGGCAAAACTGCTCCAGCTCCTTCAAGTTGGATGGGTTCCGCTGGTGTACAGCAATCTTTAAGTCATACCACAGATTCTCAATTGGATTGAGGTCTGGGCTTTGACTAGGCCATTCCAAGACATTTAAATGTTTCCCCTTAAACCACTCGAGTGTTGCTTTAGCAGTATGCTTAGGGTCATTGTCCTGCTGGAAGGTGAACCTCCGTCCCAGTCTCAAATCTCTGGAAGACTGAAACAGATTTCCCTCAAGAATTTCCCTGTATTTAGCGCCATCCTTCATTCCTTCAATTCTGACCAGTTTCCCAGTCCCTGTCGATGGAAAAACATCCCCACAGCATGATGCTGCCACAACGCATCACTGTGGGGATGGTGTTCTCGGGGTGATGAGAGGTGTTGGGTTTGCTGACCAGAGTACCTTCTTCCATATGTTTGGGGAGTCTCCCACATGGCTTTTGGTGAACACCAAATGTGTTTGCTTATTTTTTTCTTTAAGCAATGGCTTTTTTCTGGCCACTCTTCCGTAAAGCCCAGCTCTGTGGAGTGTACGGCATAAAGTGGTCCTATGGACAGATACTCCAATCTCTGCTGTGGAGCTTTGCAGCTCCTTCAGGGTTCTCTTTGTTGCCTCTCTGATTAATGCCCTCCTTGCCTGGTCCGTGAGTTTTGGTGGGCGGCCCTCTCTTGGCAGGTTTGTTGTGGTGCCATATTCTTTCAATTTTGTAATAATGGATTTAATGGTGCTCCGTGGGATGTTCAAAGTTTTGGATAATTTTTTTGAATACATATGCACGCACCGCTTTTCAGTTAGTTATTTATTTCATTTCACTTTTTGGACTATTTTGTGTATGTCCATTACATGAAATCCAAATTAAAAATCCCTTTAAATTACAGGTTGTAATGCAACAGAATAGGAAGAATGCCAAGGGGGATGAATACTTTTGCAAGGCACTGTAAATCTTGCTCACGTATTATTACAAAGAGAAATGTTAGGAATTCTAATTAGCAAATTGTTTTGTCTGAACTGGGGTTGAGTGACTGGGGGGTTGTGTAAACTATCACTGACTCGGTTCAGGCCCTTAATTGTTGAAATCTGTTGCAGATAAACAAAAAAAAACTAAGGGTAAAAGACAGATGTTTACCCTTCAATTTAGCAGACGCTCTTATCCAGAGCAATAAGTGCCTTGCTCAAGGGCACATCAACATATTTTTCACCTAGTCGGCTCGGGGATTAGAACCAGCGACCTTTCGGTTACTGGCACAACACTCTTAACCACTAAGCTACCTGTCTGAGAAATTACAGGAAATACATTTTGCTATGACTGATTCTATGTCTGATTGGCAGTCCTTTCAGACATTTGAGAAATAGATGTCTATCCCTGGTTAAAAAAACTAAATCAATATAATATATGAATTGTGTATCAGAGAGTGGTGGTAATCCAGCCACCTTCTGGAAAGTGGTCAAATCTTTTGAAACCAAACTCCACCCCCCTCGTTGCCCCAGCAGGTTTTGACAGCCTCTGGACCCATTCTAGACTAAATTGAAACGTATGATGCTTTTAATAACCATTTTGCTTCAGCTGGCAACCTGTTTAGAAATTATATAATCTCAAAAAATTCACCTCATTCCACTAGAGGGAGTCCTTTAGTCACCTCAGAACAGATTGTACAGAATGATGCACTTACAGACTCACAGACTTTATTTTCATTTCAGCCATTTGATGTCCATGATGTACTAAGTGCTTTGCTAAAGACTGTTAATAAAACCACAAGGGGCTGATTCACTTGATCCCTTCCTACCGCAGTACAGATTGATGTTAATAAAACCACAAGGGGCTGATTCACTTGATCCCTTCCTACTGCAGTACAGATTGATGTTAATAAAACCACAAGGGGCTGATTCACTTGATCCCTTCTTACTGAAGTACAGATTGATGTTAATAAAACCACAAGGGGGCTGATTCACTTGATCCCTTCTTACCGCAGTACAGATTGATGTTAATAAAACCACAAGGGGCTGATTCACTTGATCCCTTCTTACCGCAGTACAGATTGATGTTAATAAAACCACAAGGGGCTGATTCACTTGATCCCTTCCTACTGCAGCTCTCTGTCCCACTTATTGCACAATCATTAACCTATATGTTTAACTTGACAATTGTTTCTGGTGTTTTCCCTAAGATCTGGAAAGAGGCGTAAAGGAGGAGCTCCTTCTGACGTAGATAACTACCGTCCAATTTCCAAGTTATCTTGCCTTTCCAAAGTTTTACAATCCTTGACTAACTATCAGCTAATAGCTTTTTTAACTTCTCACTCTATTCTTAATGTGCACCAGTCTCACTCTATTCTTAATGTGCACCAGTCTCATTCTATTCTTAATGTGCACCAGTCTCATTCTATTCTTAATGTGCACCAGTCTCATTCTATTCTTAATGTGCACCAGTCTCACTCTATTCTTAATGTGCACCAGTCTCATTCTATTGTTAATGTGCACCAGTCTCATTCTATTCTTAATGTGCACCAGTCTCACTCTATTCTTAATGTGCACCAGTCTCATTCTATTCTTAATGTGCACCAGTCTCATTCTATTCTTAATGTGCACCAGTCTCACTCTATTCTTAATGTGCACCAGTCTCATTCTATTCTTAATGTGCACCAGTCTCATTCTATTCTTAATGTGCACCAGTCTCATTCTATTCTTAATGTGCACCAGTCTCATTCTATTCTTAATGTGCACCAGTCTCACTCTATTCTTAATGTGCACCAGTCTCATTCTATTCTTAATGTGCACCAGTCTCATTCTATTCTTAATGTGCACCAGTCTCACTCTATTCTTAATGTGCACCAGTCTCATTCTATTCTTAATGTGCACCAGTCTCATTCTATTCTTAATGTGCACCAGTCTCATTCTATTCTTAATGTGCACCAGTCTCACTCTATTCTTAATGTGCACCAGTCTCATTATATTCTTAATGTGCACCAGTCTCACTCTATTCTTAATGTGCACCAGTCTCATTCTATTCTTAATGTGCACCAGTCTCATTCTATTCTTAATGTGCACCAGTCTCATTCTATTCTTAATGTGCACCAGTCTCATTCTATTCTTAATGTGCACCAGTCTCACTCTATTCTTAATGTGCACCAGTCTCATTCTATTCTTAATGTGCACCAGTCTCATTCTATTCTTAATGTGCACCAGTCTCATTCTATTCTTAATGTGCACCAGTCTCATTCTATTCTTAATGTGCATCAGTCTCATTCTATTCTTAATGTGCACCAGTCTCATTCTATTCTTAATGTGCACCAGTCTCATTCTATTCTTAATGTGCACCAGTCTCACTCTATTCTTAATGTGCACCAGTCTCATTCTATTCTTAATGTGCACCAGTCTCACTCTATTCTTAATGTGCACCAGTCTCATTCTATTCTTAATGTGCACCAGTCTCATTCTATTCTTAATGTGCACCAGTCTCACTCTATTCTTAATGTGCACCAGTCTCATTCTATTCTTAATGTGCACCAGTCTCACTCTATTCTTAATGTGCACCAGTCTCACTCTATTCTTAATGTGCACCAGTCTCATTCTATTCTTAATGTGCACCAGTCTCACTCTATTCTTAATGTGCACCAGTCTCATTCTATTCTTAATGTGCACCAGTCTCATTCTATTCTTAATGTGCACCAGTCTCATTCTATTCTTAATGTGCACCAGTCTCACTCTATTGTTAATGTGCACCAGTCTCATTCTATTCTTAATGTGCACCAGTCTCATTCTATTCTTAATGTGCACCAGTCTCATTCTATTCTTAATGTGCACCAGTCTCATTCTATTCTTAATGTGCACCAGTCTCATTCTATTCTTAATGTGCACCAGTCTCACTCTATTCTTAATGTGCACCAGTCTCATTCTATTCTTAATGTGCACCAGTCTCACTCTATTCTTAATGTGCACCAGTCTCATTCTATTCTTAATGTGCACCAGTCTCACTCTATTCTTAATGTGCACCAGTCTCATTCTATTCTTAATGTGCACTAGTCTGGTTGTATATCTGGACACAGTTTCAGATGCTACGCTTGTTCTAGATCAGGGAAGCAGCCCATGCAGCCTGCGGACCAATATACAGATAGAATAATAATAATAATAATGTTTTATTTATTTTAAATTTTTTTAGGAACTCAGTCGGGTTCTCAACTTACTGTTGAGAGTTAGAATAGTAGAATACACAAGGTGCAATTTAGAAATGTGGTTGTGCATGAGCCAGTCACTAAATTAGCCCATATCAGCATTTCTTTTTAGATTGGTTACTCAGTCTAGCAGCCAGCTATCGAAACTTGTAGTGATCATGGCTAATATTTGCCTCCGCCCCCTTATGGCAAAATGTGTAGAATTGCAGGAAATGATCTTTAAAACGTAACAATATTTCTCTTCGCTGTCACGAGGGGGGCCGATAAAATGTTTTGCTCGCAAGTGGGGGGGTTTCGGTTCTGTTTTTTTTGTGGCTCCCACCCCCATCAAAGTTGCCCCTCCCTGTTTTAGATTATGTGTTAAATTGCTTGGATCCAAAAAATAATTTGTGCTGCCTTATATATAGACCAAGGCCTTGGACACCGTTGACCATCGCATTCTTATCCAAAGGTTGACTGAAATAGGATCAGGCTTCTTGCAAGTGGTTTGAGTATTATCTGTCAGACAGGACTCAACGTGTGATCGCTGATGGTGTTAAGTCTAGTTTCCTGGATATTACAAAAAGGTGTCCCGCAGGGGTCGGTACTGGGACCTGTTCTCTTTACTATTTAGATAAATAATATTGGTCTGTCTGTTAAAACTTGTAATATCCATCTGTATGTAGACGATACTGATATGTACCCCGTTGCCCCAACTGTTGACCAGGGCTATGTTAGAGCTGCAATGGGACCTTGTTACCTTACAGAAAGCCCTGGTTGGTTTAAAACGTCAGAAAGCCCTGGTTGGTTTAAAACGTCAGAAAGCCCTGGTTGGTTTAAAACGTCAGAAAGCCCTGGTTGGTTTAAAACTGGTACTTAATGTGGACAAGACTAAATACATGTTGTTCTCTAGTTCTCTCACAAATGTTTCAGATGAACTACATATTTATTCATTGAATGGTTCTCCCATTGATCGGGTGCCCGCCTACCAGTGGCGGCTCCTGAAAAAATTCTCAGGGGGGGCAATTTTTCTGATGATTTAGGTGACCTACACACATTTAAAAAAAGATATGTCCAGCAACAACATGAAGACAGGGGCAGCATATAAGTCAATACCAGAAGCATTTATTGACTGATCTGGGGAGATGGATTCCAGTTTCTGTGACAGATTATAAATCATCTCTGATGCCTTTGTTATATTAGCTTTTGGTTGAATGTACACAACGGTAACAAACAATTGGGGGAACTCACGGGGCAGATAGTAAGGTCGCAGTGACACAGAAAGCAGTTCAATGTCGGGGTACAGAGTCGCTCTCTTACCAGGATCGATTTTCCCTGTGACTGTCAGATCGCGGTCCGCTCTGACCAGGGTGAAGCCGGCCGGCTCCACTTCTCTGTCCGTCCGGGACTCTGTCATCCAGCCAAGTCTCAGTAAATGCCAGCAAACAGGCCTCCCGATATTCGTGTTGGAAGCGCAGATTCGCTGACAACTCATCCGCTTTCCCCCTCAGTGACTGGGCATTAATCAGCAAGGTGGTGGGTAAGGGAAGTTTGTTCTGCTGTATTGGATTCCGCTGCCAGCAGCGTTTTCATTATTTAGTCCGTTCGTAGCGGGTATGTACACGATCAACAAGATCAGTCCAAAACCCACCACTGGAAATCCATGGTTGGCAGAATGTTTGTAAACTAAGTGTACAAATTAAAAACATAAAATAACGCCACTAAGTGTACAAATTAAAAACATAAGATAACGCCACACTGCAGGTCGCAACAGAGACGCTGCTACCCGCTATTTTCTTAGTTACGTTCATGGTTACGTTACGTATGACGAAAGCGCGTAAGTGCAAGCCCTCAGAAACCCATAGAGATTGTATTGAAAGCTCTGAAATTTGAAAAAAATAGATTTTACATGGGAGTCTATGACAGACTTCTGGGCGATTTTCAACCTGACTGAAATCGCCCCAAAAGGGGGGGGGGCCATTTGAAGCACGACTTTAGCCTGATTGGACATTTAGTGGCAGTCAGATCAGATTAGAACACTGATAACTACTGTTGCCGTGATATAATTGATTAGAAAAAAAATCCCTTCCTTTTCCCGTTTGGCAGTGCGTCGCCCATATCGCCCTATTGAACACACCGCCCCTGCCGCCTACAAATATCTGGACATTTGGATTGACAAAGATTTAATGTTTAAAAAAAACATACAGATGAGCTAGTTAAAAAGCTAAGATTTAAAGTGGGATTCTTATTTAGAAACAGATCTTGCCTCTCACTAAATAGCAGGAAGCAGATTGCACAGTCAACTTTCCTGCCAGTTCTTGACTATGGTGACTCCATTTACCAGAATGCAGCAGCCACCACTCTTACACCTTTGGATTCAGCCTACCATTGCGCCATTCATTGTGAGTAAATGTTTGTTCTCAAGGCACCATTGGGAATGAGACCCTGGTCTCAATTGGGCTACCCTGAATAAATAAAAGTTAATACGAATAAATAAAAATGGAATGGCAAATGCACCGCCCTCGACCACAAAGCGCTACAGAGTGTGGTGCGTACGGCCCAGTACATCACTGGGGCAGAGCTCCCTGCCATCCAGGACCTCTATATCAGGCGGTGTCAGAGGAGGGCCCAAAAAATTGACAAAGACTTCAGCCACCCAAGTCATAGACCAGGGATTTCCAACCCTGTTCCTGAGAGCTACCCTGCTGTAGGTTTTCACTCCAACCCTGTTCCTGGAGAGCTACCCTCCTGTAGGTTTTCACTCCAACCCTGTTCCTGGAGAGCTACCCTGCTGTAGGTTTTCACTCCAACCCTGTTCCTGGAGAGCTACCGTCCTGAAGGTTTTCACTCCAACCCTGTTCCTGGAGAGCTACCCTCCTGTAGGTTTTCACTCCAACCCTGTTCCTGGAGAGCTACCCTGCTGTAGGTTTTCACTCCAACCCTGTTCCTGGAGAGCTACCGTCCTGAAGGTTTTCACTCCAACCCTGTTCCTGGAGAGCTACCGTCCTGAAGGTTTTCACTCCAAACCTGTTCCTGGAGAGCTACCCTCCTGAATCAATCAATTTTCAATTTTATTTTATATAGCCCTTCTTACATCAGCTAATATCTCGAAGTGCTGTACAGAAACCCAGCCTAAAACCCCAAACAGCTAGTAATGCAGGTGTAGAAGCACGGTGGCTAGGAAAAACTCCCTAGAAAGGCCAAAACCTAGGAAGAAACCTAGAGAGGAACCAGGCTATGAGGGGTGGCCAGTCCTCTTCTGGCTGTGCCGGGTGGAGATTATAACAGAACCATGCCAAGATGTTCAAAAATGTTCATAAGTGACAAGCATGGTCAAATAATAATCAGGAATAAATCTCAGTTGGCTTTTCATAGCCGATCATTAAGAGTTGAAAACAGCAGGTCTGGGACAGGTAGGGGTTCCATAACCGCAGGCAGAACAGTTGAAACTGGAATAGCAGCAAGGCCAGGCGGACTGGGGACAGCAAGGAGTCACCACGGCCGGTAGTCCCGACGTATGGTCCTAGGGCTCAGGTCTCTCAGTTGGCTTTTCATAGCCGATCATTAAGAGTTGAAAACAGCAGGTCTGGGACAGGTAGGGGTTTCGTAACCGCAGGCAGAACAGTTGAAACTGGAATAGCAGCAAGGCCAGGCGGACTGGGGACAGCAAGGTGTCAGCATGCCCGGTAGTCCTGACGTATGGTCCTAGGGCTCAGGTTCTCAGAGAGAAAGAGAGAACGAGAGAATTAGAGAGAGCATACTTAAATTCACACAGGACACTGGATAAGACAGGAGAAGTACTCCAGGTATAACCAACTAACCCCAGCCCCCGACACATAAACTACTGCAGCATAAATACTGGAGGCTGAGACAGGAGCGGTCCGGAGACACTGTGGCCCCATCCGAAGAAACCCCGGACAGGGCCAAACAGGAAGGATATAACCCCACCCACTCTGCCAAAGCACAGCCCCCGCACCACCAGAGGGATATCCTCAACCACCAACTTACAATCCTGAGACAAGGCCGAGTATAGCCCACAGAGGTCTCCACCACAGCACAAACCAAGGGGGGCGCCAACCCAGACAGGAAGATCACGTCAGTAACTCAACCCACTCAAGTGACGCACCCCTCCTAGGGACGGCATGAAAGAGCACCAGCAAGCCAGTGACTCAGCCCCTGTAACAGGGTTAGAGGCAGAGAACCCCAGTGGAGAGAGGGGAACCGGCCTGGCAGAGACAGCAAGGGCTGTTCGTTGCTCCAGAGCCTTTCCGTTCACCTTCACACTCCTGGGCCAGACTACACTCAATCATATGACCTACTGAAGAGATAAGTCTTCAGTAAAGACTTAAAGGTTGAGACCGAGTCTGCGTCTCTCACATGGGTAGGCAAACTGTTCCATAAAAATGGAGATCTATAGGAGAAAGCCCTGCCTCCCGCTGTTTGCTTAGAAATTCTAGGGACAATTAGGAGGCCTGCGTCTTGTGACCGTAGCGTACGTATTGGTATGTACGGCAGGACCAACTCGGAAAGATAGGTAGGAGCAAGCCCATGTAACGCTTTATAGGTTAACAGTAAAACCTTGAAATCAGCCCTTGCCTTAACAGGAAGCCAGTGTAGGGAAGCTAGCACTGGAGTAATATGATCAAATTTCTTGGTTCTAGTCAGGATTCTAGCAGCCGTATTTAGCACTAACTGAAGTTTATTTAGTGCTTTATCCGGGTAGCCGGAAAGTAGAGCATTGCAGTAGTCTAACCTAGAAGTAACAAATGCATGGATTAATTTTTCTGCATCATTTTTGGACAGAAAATTTCTGATTTTTGCAATGTTACGTAGATGGAAAAAAGCTGTCCTTGAAACAGTCTTGATATGTTCGTCAAAAGAGAGATCAGGGTCAAGAGTAACGCCGAGGTCCTTCACAGTTTTATTTGAGACGACTTTACAACCATCAAGATGAATTGTCAGATTTAACAGAAGATCTCTTTGTTTCTTGGGACCTAGAACAAGCATCTCTGTTTTGTCCGAGTTTAAAAGTAGAAAGTTTTCAGCCATCCACTTCCTTATGTCTGAAACACAGGCTTCTAGCGAGGGCAATTTTGGGGCTTCACCATGTTTCATTGAAATGTACAGCTGTGTGTCATCCGCATAGCAGTGAAAGTTAACATTATGTTTTCGAATAACATCCCCAAGAGGTAAAATATATAGTGAAAACAATAGTGGTCCTAAAACGGAACCTTGAGGAACACCGAAATGTACAGTTGATTTGTCGGAGGACAGACCATTCACAGAGACAAACTGATATCTTTCCGACAGGTAAGATCTAAACCAGGCCAGAACTTGTCCGTGTAGACCAATTTGGGTTTCCAGTCTCTCCAAAAGAATGTGGTGATCGATAGTGTCAAAGGCAGCACTAAGGTCTAGTAGCACGAGGACAGATGCAGAGCCTCGGTCTGACGCCATTAAAAGGTCATTTACCACCTTCACAAGTGCAGTCTCAGTGCTATGATGGGGTCTAAAACCAGACTGAAGCATTTCGTATACATTGTTTGTCTTCAGAAAGGCAGTGAGTTGCTGCGCAACAGCTTTTTCTAAAATTTTTGAGAGGAATGGAAGATTCGATATAGGCCGATAGTTTTTATATTTTCCGGGTCAAGGTTTGGCTTTTTCAAGAGAGGCTTTATCACTGCCACTTTTAGTGAGTTTGGTACACATCCGGTGGATAGAGAGCTGTTTATTATGTTCAACATAGGAGGGCCAAGCACAGGAAGCAGCTCCTTCAGCAGTTTAGTAGGAATAGGATCCAGTATGCAGCTTGAAGGTTTAGAGGCCATGATTATTTTCATCATTGTGTCAAGAGATATAGTACTAAAACACTTAAGTGTCTCTCCCGATCCCAGGCCCTCGCAGAGTCTGTGCAGATCCAGGACAGCTAAGCCCTGGAGGAATACGCAGATTCAAAGAGGAGTCCGTAATTTGCTTTCTAATGGTCATGATCTTTTCCTCAAAGAAGTTCATGAATTTATTACTGCTGAAGTGAAAGCCATCCTCTCTTGGGGAATGCTGCTTTTTAGTTAGCTTTGCAACAGTATCAAACAGAAATTTTGGATTGTTCTTATTTTCCTCGATTAAGTTGGAAAAGTAGGATGATCGAGCAGCAGTGAGGGCTCTTCGGTACTGCACGGTACTGTCTTTCCAAGCTAGTCGGAAGACTTCCAGTTTGGTGTGGCGCCATTTCCGTTCCAATTTCCTGGAAGCTTGCTTCAAAGCTCGGGTATTTTCTGTATACCAGGGAGCTAGTTTCTTATGACAAATGTTTTTCGTTTTTAGGGGTGCAACTGCATCTAGGGTATTGCGCAAGGTTAAATTGAGTTCCTCAGTTAAGTGGTTAACTGATTTTTGTCCTCTGACGTCCTTGGGTAGGCAGAAGGAGTCTGGAAGGGCATCAAGGAATTTTTGTGTTGTCTGAGAATTTATAGCACGACTTTTGATGCTCCTTGGTTGGGGTCTGAGCAGATTATTTGTTGCGATTGCAAACGTAATAAAATGGTGGTCCGATAGTCCAGGATTTTGTGGAAAAACATTAAGATCTACAACATTTATTCCATGGGACAAAACTAGGTCCAGAGTATGACTGTGGCAGTGAGTAGGTCCAGAGACATGTTGGACAAAACCCACTGAGTCGATGATGGCTCCGAAAGACTTTTGGAGTGGGTCTGTGGACTTCTCCATGTGAATATTAAAATCACCAAAAATTAGAATATGATCTGCTATGACTACAAGGTCTGATAGGAATTCAGGAAACTCAGAGAGGAACGCTGTATATGGCCCAGGAGGCCTGTAAACAGTAGCTATAAAAAGTGATTGAGTAGGCTGCATAGATTTCATGACTAGAAGCTCAAAAGACGAAAACGCCATTTTTTTTTTGTAAATTGAAATTTGCTATCGTAAATGTTAGCAACACCTCCGCCTTTGCGGGATGCACGGGGAATATGGTCACTAGTGTAACCAGGAGGTGAGGCCTCATTTAACACAGCAAATTCATCAGGCTTAAGCCATGTTTCAGTCAGGCCAATCACATCAAGATTATGATCAGTGATTAGTTCATTGACTATGACTGCCTTTGAAGTGAGGGATCTAACATTAAGTAACCCTATTTTGAGATGTGAGGTGTCACGATCTCTTTCAATAATGGCAGGAATGGAGGAGGTCTTTATCCTAATAAGATTGCTAAGGTGAACACCGCCATGTTTAGTTTTGCCCAACCTAGGTCGAGGCACAGACACAGTCTCAATGGGTATGGCTGAGCTGACTACACTGACTGTGCTATTGGCAGACTCCACTAAGCTGGCAGGTTGGCTAACAGCCTGCTGCCTGGCCTGCACCCTATTTCACTGTGGGGCTAGAGGAGTTAGAGCCCTATCTATGTTGGTAGATAAGATGAGAGCACCCCTCCAGCTAGGATGGAGTCCGTCCCTCATCAGCAGGTCAGGCTTGGTCCTGTTTGTGGGTGAGTCCCAGAAAGAGGGCCAATTATCTACAAATTCTATCTTTTGGGAGGGGCAGAAAACAGTTTTCAACCAGCGATTGAGTGCTGAGACTCTGCTGTAGAGCTCGTCACTCCCCCTAACTGGGAGGGGGCCAGAGACAATTACTCGATGCCGACACATCTTTCTAGCTAATTTACACACTGAAGCTATGTTGCACTTGGTGACCTCTGACTGTTTCATCCTAACATCGTTGGTGCCGACGTGGATAACAATATCTCTATACTCTCTACACTCGCCAGTTTTAGCTTTAGCCAGCACCATCTTTAGATTAGCCTTAACGTCGGTAGCCCTGCCCCCTGGTAAACAGTGTATGATCGCTGGGTGATTCGTTTTAAGTCTAATACTGCGGGTAATGGAGTCGCCAATGACTAGGGTTTTCAATTTGTCAGAGCTAATGGTGGGAGCCTTCGGCGTCTCAGACCCCGTAACGGGAGGAGTAGAGACAAGAGAAGACTCAGACTCAGACTCCGACTCGCTACATAATGGGGAAAACCGGTTGAAAGTTTCTGTCGGCTGAATGAGCGACACCGGTTGATCATTCCAACAGTATTTCCCTCCAGAAGCCATGAGAAAGTTGTCCGGCTGCGGGGACTGTGCGGGGGGATTTATACTAACGTTACTATCTGTACTTACTGGTGGCACAGACGCTGTTTCTTCCTTTCCTACACTGAAATTACCCTTGCCTAACGATTGCGTCTGAAGCTGGGCTTGTAGCACAGCTATTCTCGCCGTAAGGCGATCGTTCTCCTGTATATTATGAGTACAGCGACTGCAATTAGAAGACATCATGTTAATGTTACTACTTAGCTTCGGCTGTTGAAGATGTTGACGAACCATGTCCAGATAAAGCGTCCGGAGTGACGCCTGATTCTATATATATTTTTTTTTATGTTTTATGTCACCTTTATTTAACCAGGTAAGCCAGTTGAAAACAAGTTCTCATTTAAAACTGCGACCTGACCAAGATAAAGCAAAGCAGTGCGATAAAAACAACAACACAGAGTTACATATGGGGTAAAACAAAAACATAAAGTAAAAAATACAACAGAAAATATATATACAGTGTGTGCGAATGTAGTAAGTTATGGAGGTAAGGCAATAAATAGGCCATAGTGCAAAATAATTACAATTTAGTATTAACACTGGAATGATAGATGTGCAAGAGATGATGTGCAAATAGAGATACTGGGGTACAAATGAGCAAAATAAATAACAATATAGGGATGAGGTAGTTGGGTGGGCTAATTTCAGATGGGCTGTGTACAGGTGCAGTGATCGGTAAGGTGCTCTGACAACTGATGCTTAAAGTAAGTGAGGGAGATAAGAGTCTCCAGCTTCAGAGATTTTTGCAATTTGTTCCAGTCATTGGCAGCAGAGAACTGGAAGGAATGGCGGCCAAAGGAGGTGTTGGCTTTGGGGATGACCAGTGAGATATACCTGCTGGAGCGCAGACTACGGGTGGGTGTTGCTATGGTGACCAATGAGCTAAGATAAGGCGGGGATTTGCCTAGAAGTGATTTATAGATGACCTGGAGCCAGTGGGTTTGGCGACGAATATGTAGTGAGGGCCAGCCAACAAGAGCGTACAGGTCACAATGGTGGGTAGTATATGGGGCTTTGGTGACAAAACAGATGGCACTGTGATAGACTACATCCAATTTGCTGAGTAGAGTGTTGGAGGCTATTTTGTAAATGACATCGCCGAAGTCAAGGATCGGTAGGATAGTCACTTTTACGAGGGCATGTTTGGCAGCATGAGTGAAGGAGGCTTTGTTGCGAAATAGGAAGCTGATTCTAGATTTAACTTTGGATTGGAGATGCTTAATGTGAGTCTGGAAGGAGAGTTTACGGTCTAACCAGACACCTAGGTATTTGCTAGTAATTAGCTGGTTGAGAAGCTGAATCAGGTTAGTTACAACTGGAGTTGGGGCGAAAACCTACAGGAGGGTATCTCTCCAGGAACTGGGTTGGAGCAACAGGAGGGTATCTCTCCAGGAACTGGGTTGGAGCAACAGGAGGGTATCTCTCCAGGAACAAGGTTGGACCAACAGGAGGGTATCTCTCCAGGAACAGGGTTGGAGCAACAGGAGGGTCTCTCTCCAGGAACAAGGTTGGACCAACAGGAGGGTATCTCTCCAGGAACAAGGTTGGACCAACAGGAGGGTAACTCTCCAGGAACAGGGTTGGAGCAACAGGAGGGTCTCTCTCCAGGAACAGGGTTGGAGCAACAGGAGGGTCTCTCTCCAGGAACAGGGTTGGACCAACAGGAGGGTATCTCTCCAGGAACAGGGTTGGAGCAACAGGAGGGTATCTCCAGGAGCAGGGTTGGACCAACAGGATGGTCTCTCTCCAGGAGCAGGGTTGGACCAACAGGAGGGTAGCTCTCCAGGAACAGGGTTGGAGCAACAGGAGGGTAGCTCTCCAGGAACAGGGTTGGACCAACAGGAGGGTATCTCCAGGAACAGGGTTGGAGAGCCCTGCCATAGACTGTTTACTCTGCTACCGTCCGGAAAACGGTACTGGGACATCGGATCTTGGACCAACAGGCTCCGAGACAGCTTTTACCCCCAAGCCATTAGACTGATAAATAGCCATAAGACTGCTAAAAAGTTAATTAAATGGTTACCTGGACTATCTGCATTGACCCCATCTTGCACTGACTCTATGCACACTCACAAGACTACGACTGTATGACTCCACACACCAGACTATGACTCTATGACTCTACACACCAGACTATGACTCTATGACTCTACACACCAGACTATGACTCTATGACTCTACACACCAGACTATGACTCTACACACCAGACTATGACTATATGACTCTACACACCAGACTATGACTCTACACACCAGACTATGACTCTATGACTCTACACACCAGACTATGACTCTATGACTCTACACACCAGACTATGACTCTACACACCAGACTATGACTCTATGACTCTACACACCAGACTATGACTCTACACACCAGACTATGACTATATGACTCTACACACCAGACTATGACTCTATGACTCTACACACCAGACTATGACTCTACACACCAGACTATGACTCTACACACCAGACTATGACTCTACACACCAGACTATGGCTCTACACACCAGACTATGACTATATGACTCTACACACCAGACTATGACTATATGACTCTACACACCAGACTATGACTCTATGACTCTACACACCAGACTATGACTCTATGACTCTACACACCAGACTATGACTCTACACACCAGACTAATACTCTATGACTCTACACACCAGACTATGACTCTACACACCAGACTATGACTATATGACTCTACACACCAGACTATGACTCTACACACCAGACTATGACTCTACACACCAGACTATGACTATATGACTCTACACACCAGACTATGACTCTATGACTCTACACACCAGACTATGACTATATGACTCTACACACCAGACTATGACTATATGACTCTACACACCAGACTATGACTCTACACACCAGACTATGACTCTACACACCAGACTATGACTCTATGACTCTACACACCAGACTATGACTATATGACTCTACACACCAGACTATGACTATATGACTCTACACACCAGACTATGACTATATGACTCTACACACCAGACTATGACTCTACACACCAGACTATGACTATATACCAATTTGTAAGTCACTCTGGATAAGAGCGTCTGCTAAATGACGTAAATGTAAATGTAAATGACTCTACACACCAGACTATGACTCTACACACCAGACTATGACTCTACACACCAGACTATGACTATATGACTCTACACACCAGACTATGACTCTATGACTCTACACACCAGACTATGACTCTATGACTCTACACACCCAGACTATGACTATATGACTCTACACACCAGACTATGACTCTACACACCAGACTATGACTCTACACACCAGACTATGACTCTATGACTCTACACACCAGACTATGACTCTACACACCAGACTATGACTATATGACTCTACACACCAGACTATGACTCTACACACCAGACTATGACTCTACACACCAGACTATGACTATATGACTCTACACACCAGACTATGACTATATGACTCTACACACCAGACTATGACTCTATGACTCTACACACCAGACTATGACTATATGACTCTACACACCAGACTATGACTATATGACTCTACACACCAGACTATGACTATATGACTCTATACACCAGACTATGACTATATGACTCTACACACCAGACTATGACTCTATGACTCTACACACCAGACTATGACTATATGACTCTACACACCAGACTATGACTATATGACTCTACACACCAGACTATGACTCTACACACCAGACTATGACTCTATGACTCTACACACCAGACTATGACTATATGACTCTACACACCAGACTATGACTCTACACACCAGACTATGACTCTATGACTCTACACACCAGACTATGACTATATGACTCTACACAACAGACTATGACTCTATGACTCTATACACCAGACTATGACTATATGACTCTACACACCAGACTATGACTCTATGACTCTACACACCAGACTATGACTATATGACTCTACACACCAGTCTATGACTCTACACACCAGACTATGACTATATGACTCTACACACCAGACTATGACTATATGACTCTACACACCAGACTATGACTCTATGACTCTACACACCAGACTATGACTATATGACTCTACACACCAGACAATGACTCTACACACCAGACTATGACTATATGACTCTACACACCAGACTATGACTATATGACTCTACACACCAGACTATGACTATATGACTCTACACACCAGACTATGACTATATGACTCTACACACCAGACTATGACTATATGACTCTACACACCAGACTATGACTCTACACACCAGACTATGACTATATGACTCTACACACCAGACTATGACTCTACACACCAGACTATGACTATATGACTCTACACACCAGACTATGACTATATGACTCTACACACCAGACTATGACTATATGACTCTACACACCAGACTATGACTATATGACTCTACACACCAGACTATGACTATATGACTCTACACACCAGACTATGACTCTACACACCAGACTATGACTCTACACACCAGACTATGACTATATGACTCTATACACCAGACTATGACTATATGACTCTACACACCAGACTATGACTATATGACTCTACACACCAGACTATGACTCTATGACTCTACACACCAAACTATGACTATATGACTCTACACACCAGACTATGACTATATGACTCTACACACCAGACTATGACTCTACACACCAGACTATGACTATATGACTCTACACACCAGACTATGACTATATGACTCTATACACCAGACTATGACTCTATGACTCTACACACCAGACTATGACTATATGACTCTACACACCAGACTATGACTATATGACTCTACACACCAGACTATGACTCTATGACTCTACACACCAGACTAAGACTCTATGACTCTACACACCAGACTATGACTCTATGACTCTACACACCAGACTATGACTCTATGACTCTACACACCAGACTATGACTCTACACACCAGACTATGACTATATGACTCTACACACCAGACTATGACTCTACACACCAGACTATGACTCTATGACTCTACACACCAGACTATGACTCTATGACTCTACACACCAGACTATGACTCTACACACCAGACTATGACTCTATGACTCTACACACCAGACTATGACTCTACACACCAGACTATGACTATATGACTCTACACACCAGACTATGACTCTATGACTCTACACACCAGACTATGACTCTATGACTCTACACACCAGACTATGACTCTACACACCAGACTATGACTCTACACACCAGACTATGACTCTACACACCAGACTATGACTATATGACTCTACACACCAGACTATGACTCTACACACCAGACTATGACTATATGACTCTACACACCAGACTATGACTCTATGACTCTACACACCAGACTATGACTCTACACACCAGACTAATACTCTATGACTCTACACACCAGACTATGACTCTACACACCAGACTATGACTATATGACTCTACACACCAGACTATGACTCTACACACCAGACTATGACTCTACACACCAGACTATGACTCTATGACTCTACACACCAGACTATGACTCTATGACTCTACACACCAGACTATGACTATATGACTCTACACACCAGACTATGACTCTACACACCAGACTATGACTCTACACACCAGACTAAGACTCTATGACTCTACACACCAGACTATGACTATATGACTCTACACACCAGACTATGACTATATGACTCTACACACCAGACTATGACTATGACTCTACACACCAGACTATGACTCTACACACCAGACTATGACTCTACACACCAGACTATGACTCTATGACTCTACACACCAGACTATGACTATATGACTCTACACACCAGACTATGACTATATGACTCTACACACCAGACTATGACTCTACACACCAGACTATGACTATATACCAATTTGTAAGTCACTCTGGATAAGAGCGTCTGCTAAATGACGTAAATGTAAATGTAAATGACTCTACACACCAGACTATGACTCTACACACCAGACTATGACTCTACACACCAGACTATGACTATATGACTCTACACACCAGACTATGACTCTATGACTCTACACACCAGACTATGACTCTATGACTCTACACACCAGACTATGACTATATGACTCTACACACCAGACTATGACTCTACACACCAGACTATGACTCTATGACTCTACACACCAGACTATGACTTTATGACTCTACACAACAGACTATGACTCTATGACTCTATACACCAGACTATGACTATATGCCTCTACACACCAGACTATGACTCTATGACTCTACACACCAGACTATGACTATATGACTCTACACACCAGTCTATGACTCTACACACCAGACTATGACTATATGACTCTACACACCAGACTATGACTATATGACTCTACACACCAGACTATGACTCTATGACTCTACACACCAGACTATGACTATATGACTCTACACACCAGACAATGACTCTACACACCAGACTATGACTATATGACTCTACACACCAGACTATGACTATATGACTCTACACACCAGACTATGACTATATGACTCTACACACCAGACTATGACTATATGACTCTACACACCAGACTATGACTCTACACACCAGACTATGACTATATGACTCTACACACCAGACTATGACTCTATGACTCTACACACCAGACTATGACTCTACACACCAGACTATGACTATATGACTCTACACACCAGACTATGACTATATGACTCTACACACCAGACTATGACTATATGACTCTACACACCAGACTATGACTATATGACTCTACACACCAGACTATGACTCTACACACCAGACTATGACTCTACACACCAGACTATGACTATATGACTCTATACACCAGACTATGACTATATGGCTCTACACACCAGACTATGACTATATGACTCTACACACCAGACTATGACTCTATGACTCTACACACCAAACTATGACTATATGACTCTACACACCAGACTATGACTATATGACTCTACACACCAGACTATGACTCTACACACCAGACTATGACTATATGACTCTACACACCAGACTATGACTATATGACTCTATACACCAGACTATGACTCTATGACTCTACACACCAGACTATGACTATATGACTCTACACACCAGACTATGACTATATGACTCTACACACCAGACTATGACTCTATGACTCTACACACCAGACTATGACTCTATGACTCTACACACCAGACTATGACTCTATGACTCTACACACCAGACTATGACTCTACACACCAGACTATGACTATATGACTCTACACACCAGACTATGACTCTACACACCAGACTATGACTCTATGACTCTACACACCAGACTATGACTATATGACTCTACACACCAGACTATGACTCTATGACTCTACACACCAGACTATGACTATATGACTCTACACACCAGACAATGACTCTACACACCAGACTATGACTATATGACTCTACACACCAGACTATGACTATATGACTCTACACACCAGACTATGACTATATGACTCTACACACCAGACTATGACTCTACACACCAGACTATGACTCTACACACCAGACTATGACTCTATGACTCTACACACCAGACTATGACTCTACACACCAGACTATGACTATATGACTCTACACACCAGACTATGACTCTATGACTCTACACACCAGACTATGACTCTATGACTCTACACACCAGACTATGACTCTACACACCAGACTATGACTCTACACACCAGACTATGACTCTACACACCAGACTATGACTATATGACTCTACACACCAGACTATGACTCTACACACCAGACTATGACTATATGACTCTACACACCAGACTATGACTCTATGACTCTACACACCAGACTATGACTCTACACACCAGACTAATACTCTATGACTCTACACACCAGACTATGACTCTACACACTAGACTATGACTATATGACTCTACACACCAGACTATGACTCTACACACCAGACTATGACTCTACACACCAGACTATGACTATATGACTCTACACACCAGACTATGACTCTATGACTCTACACACCAGACTATGACTATATGACTCTACACACCAGACTATGAATCTACACACCAGACTATGACTCTACACACCAGACTATGACTCTATGACTCTACACACCAGACTATGACTATATGACTCTACACACCAGACTATGACTATATGACTCTACACACCAGACTATGACTATATGACTCTACACACCAGACTATGACTCTACACACCAGACTATGACTATATACCAATTTGTAAGTCACTCTGGATAAGAGCGTCTGCTAAATGACGTAAATGTAAATGTAAATGACTCTACACACCAGACTATGACTCTACACACCAGACTATGACTCTACACACCAGACTATGACTATATGACTCTACACACCAGACTATGACTCTATGACTCTACACACCAGACTATGACTCTATGACTCTACACACCAGACTATGACTATATGACTCTACACACCAGACTATGACTCTACACACCAGACTATGACTCTACACACCAGACTATGACTCTATGACTCTACACACCAGACTATGACTCTACACACCAGACTATGACTATGACTCTACACACCAGACTATGACTCTACACACCAGACTATGACTCTACACACCAGACTATGACTCTACACACCAGACTATGACTCTATGACTCTACACACCAGACTATGACTCTACACACCAGACTATGACTATATGACTCTACACACCAGACTATGACTATATGACTCTACACACCAGACTATGACTCTATGACTCTACACACCAGACTATGACTATATGACTCTACACACCAGACTATGACTATATGACTCTAAACACCAGACTATGACTATATGACTCTATACACCAGACTATGACTATATGACTCTACACACCAGACTATGACTCTATGACTCCTACACACCAGACTATGACTATATGACTCTACACACCAGACTATGACTATATGACTCTACACACCAGACTATGACTCTACACACCAGACTATGACTCTATGACTCTACACACCAGACTATGGCTATATGACTCTACACACCAGACTATGACTCTACACACCAGACTATGACTCTATGACTCTACACACCAGACTATGACTATATGACTCTACACAACAGACTATGACTCTATGACTCTATACACCAGACTATGACTATATGACTCTACACACCAGACTATGACTCTATGACTCTACACACCAGACTATGACTATATGACTCTACACACCAGTCTATGACTCTACACACCAGACTATGACTATATGACTCTACACACCAGACTATGACTATATGACTCTACACACCAGACTATGACTCTATGACTCTACACACCAGACTATGACTATATGACTCTACACACCAGACTATGACTCTACACACCAGACTATGACTATATGACTCTACACACCAGACTATGACTATATGACTCTATACACCAGACTATGACTATATGACTCTACACACCAGACTATGACTATATGACTCTACACACCAGACTATGACTATATGACTCTACACACCAGACTATGACTCTACACACCAGACTATGACTATATGACTCTACACACCAGACTATGACTCTATGACTCTACACACCAGACTATGACTCTACACACCAGACTATGACTATATGACTCTACACACCAGACTATGACTATATGACTCTACACACCAGACTATGACTATATGACTCTACACACCAGACTATGACTATATGACTCTATACACCAGACTATGACTATATGACTCTACACACCAGACTATGACTCTATGACTCTACACACCAGACTATGACTATATGACTCTACACACCAGACTATGACTATATGACTCTACACACCAGACTATGACTCACACACCAGACTATGACTCTATGACTCTACACACCAGACTATGACTATATGACTCTACACACCAGACTATGACTCTACACACCAGACTATGACTCTATGACTCTACACACCAGACTATGACTATATGACTCTACACAACAGACTATGACTCTATGACTCTATACACCAGACTATGACTATATGACTCTACACACCAGACTATGACTCTATGACTCTACACACCAGACTATGACTATATGACTCTACACACCAGTCTATGACTCTACACACCAGACTAAGACTATATGACTCTACACACCAGACTATGACTATATGACTCTACACACCAGACTATGACTCTATGACTCTACACACCAGACTATGACTATATGACTCTACACACCAGACAATGACTCTACACACCAGACTATGACTATATGACTCTACACACCAGACTATGACTATATGACTCTACACACCAGACTATGACTATATGACTCTACACACCAGACTATGACTATATGACTCTACACACCAGACTATGACTATATGACTCTACACACCAGACTATGACTCTACACACCAGACTATGACTATATGACTCTACACACCAGACTATGACTCTATGACTCTACACACCAGACTATGACTCTACACACCAGACTATGACTATATGACTCTACACACCAGACTATGACTATATGACTCTACACACCAGACTATGACTATATGACTCTACACACCAGACTATGACTATATGACTCTACACACCAGACTATGACTATATGACTCTACACACCAGACTATGACTCTACACACCAGACTATGACTCTACACACCAGACTATGACTATATGACTCTATACACCAGACTATGACTATATGACTCTACACACCAGACTATGACTATATGACTCTACACACCAGACTATGACTCTATGACTCTACACACCAAACTATGACTATATGACTCTACACACCAGACTATGACTATATGACTCTACACACCAGACTATGACTCTACACACCAGACTATGACTATATGACTCTACACACCAGACTATGACTATATGACTCTACACACCAGACTATGACTCTACACACCAGACTATGACTCTATGACTCTACACACCAGACTATGACTATATGACTCTACACAACAGACTATGACTCTATGACTCTATACACCAGACTATGACTATATGACTCTACACACCAGACTATGACTCTATGACTCTACACACCAGACTATGACTATATGACTCTACACACCAGTCTATGACTCTACACACCAGACTATGACTATATGACTCTACACACCAGACTATGACTATATGACTCTACACACCAGACTATGACTCTATGACTCTACACACCAGACTATGACTATATGACTCTACACACCAGACTATGACTCTACACACCAGACTATGACTATATGACTCTACACACCAGACTATGACTATATGACTCTATACACCAGACTATGACTATATGACTCTACACACCAGACTATGACTATATGACTCTACACACCAGACTATGACTATATGACTCTACACACCAGACTATGACTCTACACACCAGACTATGACTATATGACTCTACACACCAGACTATGACTCTATGACTCTACACACCAGACTATGACTCTACACACCAGACTATGACTATATGACTCTACACACCAGACTATGACTATATGACTCTACACACCAGACTATGACTATATGACTCTACACACCAGACTATGACTATATGACTCTATACACCAGACTATGACTATATGACTCTACACACCAGACTATGACTCTATGACTCTACACACCAGACTATGACTATATGACTCTACACACCAGACTATGACTATATGACTCTACACACCAGACTATGACTCTACACACCAGACTATGACTCTATGACTCTACACACCAGACTATGACTATATGACTCTACACACCAGACTATGACTCTACACACCAGACTATGACTCTATGACTCTACACACCAGACTATGACTATATGACTCTACACAACAGACTATGACTCTATGACTCTATACACCAGACTATGACTATATGACTCTACACACCAGACTATGACTCTATGACTCTACACACCAGACTATGACTATATGACTCTACACACCAGTCTATGACTCTACACACCAGACTATGACTATATGACTCTACACACCAGACTATGACTATATGACTCTACACACCAGACTATGACTCTATGACTCTACACACCAGACTATGACTATATGACTCTACACACCAGACAATGACTCTACACACCAGACTATGACTATATGACTCTACACACCAGACTATGACTATATGACTCTACACACCAGACTATGACTATATGACTCTACACACCAGACTATGACTATATGACTCTACACACCAGACTATGACTATATGACTCTACACACCAGACTATGACTCTACACACCAGACTATGACTATATGACTCTACACACCAGACTATGACTCTATGACTCTACACACCAGACTATGACTCTACACACCAGACTATGACTATATGACTCTACACACCAGACTATGACTATATGACTCTACACACCAGACTATGACTATATGACTCTACACACCAGACTATGACTATATGACTCTACACACCAGACTATGACTATATGACTCCACACACCAGACTATGACTCTACACACCAGACTATGACTCTACACACCAGACTATGACTATATGACTCTATACACCAGACTATGACTATATGACTCTACACACCAGACTATGACTATATGACTCTACACACCAGACTATGACTCTATGACTCTACACACCAAACTATGACTATATGACTCTACACACCAGACTATGACTATATGACTCTACACACCAGACTATGACTCTACACACCAGACTATGACTATATGACTCTACACACCAGACTATGACTATATGACTCTATACACCAGACTATGACTCTATGACTCTACACACCAGACTATGACTATATGACTCTACACACCAGACTATGACTATATGACTCTACACACCAGACTATGACTCTATGACTCTACACACCAGACTAAGACTCTATGACTCTACACACCAGACTATGACTCTATGACTCTACACACCAGACTATGACTCTATGACTCTACACACCAGACTATGACTCTACACACCAGACTATGACTATATGACTCTACACACCAGACTATGACTCTACACACCAGACTATGACTCTATGACTCTACACACCAGACTATGACTCTATGACTCTACACATCAGACTATGACTCTACACACCAGACTATGACTCTATGACTCTACACACCAGACTATGACTCTACACACCAGACTATGACTCTATGACTCTACACACCAGACTATGACTCTATGACTCTACACAACAGACTATGACTCTACACACCAGACTATGACTCTACACACCAGACTATGACTCTACACACCAGACTATGACTATATGACTCTACACACCAGACTATGACTCTACACACCAGACTATGACTATATGACTCTACACACCAGACTATGACTCTATGACTCTACACACCAGACTATGACTCTACACACCAGACTAATACTCTATGACTCTACACACCAGACTATGACTCTACACACCAGACTATGACTATATGACTCTACACACCAGACTATGACTCTACACACCAGACTATGACTCTACACACCAGACTATGACTATATGACTCTACACACCAGACTATGACTCTATGACTCTACACACCAGACTATGACTCTATGACTCTACACACCAGACTATGACTATATGACTCTACACACCAGACTATGACTCTACACACCAGACTATGACTCTACACACCAGACTATGACTCTATGACTCTACACACCAGACTATGACTGTATGACTCTACACACCAGACTATGACTATATGACTCTACACACCAGACTATGACTATATGACTCTACACACCAGACTATGACTCTACACACCAGACTATGACTCTACACACCAGACTATGACTCTATGACTCTACACACCAGACTATGACTATATGACTCTACACACCAGACTATGACTATATGACTCTACACACCAGACTATGACTCTACACACCAGACTATGACTATATACCAATTTGTAAGTCACTCTGGATAAGAGCGTCTGCTAAATGACGTAAATGTAAATGTAAATGACTCTACACACCAGACTATGACTCTACACACCAGACTATGACTCTACACACCAGACTATGACTATATGACTCTACTCACCAGACTATGACTCTATGACTCTACACACCAGACTATGACTCTATGACTCTACACACCAGACTATGACTATATGACTCTACACACCAGACTATGACTCTACACACCAGACTATGACTCTATGACTCTACACACCAGACTATGACTATATGACTCTACACAACAGACTATGACTCTATGACTCTATACACCAGACTATGACTATATGACTCTACACACCAGACTATGACTCTATGACTCTACACACCAGACTATGACTATATGACTCTACACACCAGTCTATGACTCTACACACCAGACTATGACTATATGACTCTACACACCAGACTATGACTATATGACTCTACACACCAGACTATGACTCTATGACTCTACACACCAGACTATGACTATATGACTCTACACACCAGACAATGACTCTACACACCAGACTATGACTATATGACTCTACACACCAGACTATGACTATATGACTCTACACACCAGACTATGACTATATGACTCTACACACCAGACTATGACTATATGACTCTACACACCAGACTATGACTCTACACACCAGACTATGACTATATGACTCTACACACCAGACTATGACTCTATGACTCTACACACCAGACTATGACTCTACACACCAGACTATGACTATATGACTCTACACACCAGACTATGACTATATGACTCTACACACCAGACTATGACTATATGACTCTACACACCAGACTATGACTATATGACTCTACACACCAGACTATGACTATATGACTCTACACACCAGACTATGACTCTACACACCAGACTATGACTCTACACACCAGACTATGACTATATGACTCTATACACCAGACTATGACTATATGACTCTACACACCAGACTATGACTATATGACTCTACACACCAGACTATGACTCTATGACTCTACACACCAAACTATGACTATATGACTCTACACACCAGACTATGACTATATGACTCTACACACCAGACTATGACTCTACACACCAGACTATGACTATATGACTCTACACACCAGACTATGACTATATGACTCTATACACCAGACTATGACTCTATGACTCTACACACCAGACTATGACTATATGACTCTACACACCAGACTATGACTATATGACTCTACACACCAGACTATGACTCTATGACTCTACACACCAGACTATGACTCTATGACTCTACACACCAGACTATGACTCTATGACTCTACACACCAGACTATGACTCTATGACTCTACACACCAGACTATGACTCTACACACCAGACTATGACTATATG